>NC_141308.1:11982500-12007500 GCF_037954325.1 Fistularia commersonii
AGGCTTCTTTTACCCCCCACGTTGAGGAAAAAACCAAAAAAAACAAAAACACATTCGCGACCCCTCCCCCCACCTGACTGAAACATCATATACTCCCGCTGTGTGTGTGTGTGTGTGTGTGTGTGTGTGTGTGTAACTCTATGTCATTTACACCCAACATTGTAAACATACATAGAACTATATTACATGTGCTTGCGCTGCATCTTCAGGTAGGGGGAGGTCGGTTTTACTTCACTAGAACACCACGAAAGAGGAGTGTGTGTGTGTGTGTGTGTGTGTGTGTGTGTGTGTGTGTGTTGGGATGGGAGGGGGGCTTTTGTTTGTCGGGGTGGGGATGAGGCGGTTCTCGGTTCGGCGGCGTGCAGAGAGCTCCGTCCGATGTGAAGATCTTTGCGTCCGGAGTCCTGGTGGTGTGGGAGGGGCTTAACGCTGGCGGGGGCGGGGTTAAGGTCGGGGGCGGGGCAGGGGGCGGGGTCACTGCGATCAGTCTCTGCTGAGTCAGTCCTCCAGCAGGTCAAACGTCCGAGAGGGGACGGCGAAGGGAGCCGCCGCTCGGCCATCGAGTCTCTGAGGCGGGCGTCGCCGGGGGCGGGGTTTGGGCGGGAGGGTCCACGGCGTGGGGGAAGTGGGCGGAGCAAAGGGGGCGGGTGCGGCGAGGGATCGGAGGCGGTGACCTTTACAAGTAGACGCGTCGCAGGTCGCCGGGGGAGGTGATGGTGTTGCACTGCGGGCAAAGCTTCTTGTTGCCCTGCGGAGGAAAAGGAAGAGGAAGACGACAGATGAGGGGGTTTTTTGAAATAAAATCACCGCCGTTGTTGGAATATAACCCCGCCCCCTCGCCACGTCGGAACGTTCAAGGTCATCCCGGCCGCCGTGACCTTCCTAGGACCTGTTTTTCTCATTCATCCCTCCTATCCTGGATTCGGAAACATAACAGGAAACTTGTAAAAAACAAAAAAAAGGTGAATGTTTTAAGACTTGAACCCTCGCCACACTGAGGAACCGTCTCCTGCTCCCCCTGCAGGCCGCCGCCGCCGCCGCCGCCGCCGCCTTCACCGGCCGCCAGCTGCAGTAAAGCAGCAGGCGATAATACGCAACACACGGCCGGCGGCGTAACAACACTCAGGCTGGGTGGTCTGAACACACACTCACACACACAAACACACACACGCCAATAGATCTGGCAGCACTTGTGGGAATAAAGCGCAGATGTTTGTTAGCCTTTATTAGCCGGCGCTAACAAGGTGGACCTGGAGCTTCATCCATCCGCTCGCCGTTCTGGATCACACACTCACAGCCTCGGCGGAACACGGAGAACGTGGAGAGAAGGTTAGGAGAGTCAGGAGAAGATGGAGGATGAACAGTCAGGAGAAGGTGGAGCACGTCTCTGGCTCCGCCTCCAGTCAGAGGAGCGAGCTGATTGGACGAGGAGAACTTCCTGCCATCAAATCACCGGGAGAGTCTGTGTCGTCTCCCGTCTACATCCGAACCTGTCTGTGTGTGTATGTGTGTGTGTGTGTGTGTGTGTGTGTGTGTGTGTGTGTGTGTGTGTGTGTGTGTGTGTGTGTGTGTTCTCCAGCTGCCCCGGCTTATTAAAGTAGTGAGCATTCACTTTGATCCACTTGGACCTCCTTGCTTTTATAGCTGTCTGTGGCACACACACACACACACACACACACACACACACACACACACACACACACACATACACACACACACGCACACACACACACGCACACACACTGAACAGGTATGTGGTGCATGGAAACGATGGGGCCTGTTTTTTTTTTTTCTCAAGGGATGGTTTCTTCATCCTTAGCCCCGCCCCTTTCCCCTGACATAAGGAAGGGGGCGGGGCTAAGGATGACAGGGGGCGGAGCCTAGCACACAATGAAACAAAATGAAAGTAAACAAATGTTTCCGGCGGAATCGAGAGAAGCACCTCCGAGCTTCATTAGCACCGCATAATTACACACACCATGATGAATCGGGCGCACTAATAACCACTGTGTGTGTGTGAGTGTGTGTGAACGCGCGTGTGTGTGTGTGTGTGTGTGTGTGTGTGTGTGTGTGTGTGTGCGCGCGCACGTTCGCTCACGGGTTAGAGTTGACCACTTTATCCCGTCATCTTAATGAGCGTTTTGGGGGCCGTTCCGTCGAAGCTGCTCCAAGAGTGGTGTGTGTGTGTGTGTGTGTGTGTGTGTGTGTGTGTGCATGTGTGTGTGTGCGTGACGGGTCACTTGGGGAGTGTTTCATCTCAGCTCTCCGCCTACCAAACCCACCATCTATGAAATGAGGCCGCAACCACAGTCATGACAAGGTGTGAGTGTGTGTGTGCGTGCGTGTGTGCGTGTGTGTGTGTGTGAGTGTGTGTGCACATACCAGAGTCCTGAGCCAGCATTCTTCACAATGGACGTGCCAGCACTGTATGGAGGTGAGCGGCATGGTGTAGGAGTCCTGCAGACAGACAGAGAGAAGACATGACGCCACGTTGACAACACACATACACACACACACACACACACACACACACGCACACACGCATCTTCATGACCGACCGCATCGCCACCAAAACACTGACCATGGAAGCACACAGCCAGAAGCCACAAGACCACGGGAGCAAGGCAGCATGGGGAGCATTGAACCGGCAACCTGCAGTGCACGCACGTACACACACACACACACACACACACACACACGTACGGGCAGTGTTGGGCAGGCAGCGGGCAGAGATGGAGGGGAGCAGGCACACGGTGGGAGGGGTTGCTGGTTGGATTCCCTCTCCGGAAGGCGGGGGATGGAGGCGGGTGTTTGGGGTGTTTGGGGGGGTCTTACCCTCCGGAGCGGCGGTGGGAGGAGCCTCTTTATGGCGCCGCCGCCGTAGCCACCGATCACGAGGCCCCTGTACAGGCAGTACAGGCCGAGGGGGAGGGACTTAGGCTGCCTCTCTCCGACCTCATTGGCCAGTGGGCGGGGCCCCGGCCACGCCCCTAGCCTCTTGAGCTCCGCGCCTGATTGGAGGGCAGGCTTCCTCTGCGGAAGGGAGGGGTTGTGGGGGGGGAGAGAGGTGGCAGCTATTCACAGAGGCGGGCTAGCATCGGTGGCGTGCGGCGGGACGTGGACAAGAGAGGCGCACGCACACACACACACACACACACACACACACACACACACATCCGCACCGTCCGTCCCCGACCGGCAGAGGGCGATAGAAGCCGACCTTTGACCCCTTCTCCGTTCCCGTCAAACTCCTCGCCGCTTTGCAAATGAGCGCCTTTCCGGCGACAGAGACGGATGGTCTTTCACGTGTCTGAATGTTGCGCACGTGTGTGTGTGTGTGTGTGTGTGTGTGTGTGAGGGGACAGTGACGGATGAGCGGGGAAGAGCCGTGCGTCGGCGTGGCGGTGAGTGATCGATCGCCGCGACTTGCCCTCCGCGTCACCTCGGGCGCCCGCCGACCTTTAGGAAGTGCAGGCGTCTGTAATTACCCGCTTGCGCACACACACATACAAACACACACACACACACACACGCACGGACGATGCCGACGCTGCAACCGTCCACCGGCTTGAGTGACAACACACTGAGTGTGTGTGTGTGCAGGTGGAGTGGCATGTCACGCGTCAAGCCCACGCCAACATGGCCGCCGCCCGAAAGCGACGAAACCGGATTATTGATCCGAGGCCGAATCGATCGCCGGCGGATACGGGATGCTCGAAGCTCGTTTAAGCCTCGTCGCCGTGACGACGGCGTCCGCACAGAGGCCCCGCCTCTCAGGAGGCACTCGTGACCGATGGGGGAAGCCATGCGAGGGCTGCGGCCGCCATGGCAACATACACACACAAACCAGCAAGCTGGGGGGGGGGGCGGGGGGTGCACACACACTTCCATGCATGAGACAACACACACACAACACACTGCCACAGCTAGCTTTGGGGCTGCTAAGACAGTAGTCCCGACTCTGGTTGCTTAGCAACCCCACGCCGCCGTCCTCCACGTGACCTCTATCGATACAGGATCAATACTTTGGGACTTGAGGCCAAAATATTTGCGCACAGAAAAGTACTACTACTAGTACTACTAGTACTACTAGTACTACTCTGGTTGAAGAAGCCGTCATGGCGGCGTGTCCTCGCCACTCACCATGCAGATCAGACACTTGTACCGATCTCCTCGCAGGATCTGCTTCTCCAGCTCCCGGATGCGGGCCTTCAGCGCCTCCATGGTGGTCGCCGTGGACTCCTCCTCCGTCACCCTGGAGGGGAGGGGAGGGGGGAGGGGTTAACAAGGAGCGCCGTCCGCCATCTTGAAGCCCCGCCCACATTATGACTTCCCCCGCCGCCGTCTTTCCATCTAATTTGGCTCCGCCTGCTTCACCTGATCAATACGCGTTTTTTTTTTTTAAACTTTTACAGCCGGACCCTCTTCAACAGAAGTGTAGGTGCGCTTAAAAAAAAAGGGAAGTGTGTGTGTGTGTGTGTGTGTGGTCATTTTGCCACCTGATTGCGAGCTGATGTACGGTATTGATCCGGACGGAGGGGGTCGGTGTGAAAGATAATGTGTGTGTGTGTGTGTGTGTGTCATTTGCTGCATCCTCAAACAGCCCAGGCTTCGGGGGAACGTAAACACAGGTGGGGTTTCTGTATTTACAACAAGCGATGGCGGCGGCGGCGGCGGCGGCTCTGTAAATCCAATCCAAAGGTCAAATCTTTTTTGCCTCCAACCGTTCCAGGAAGTAGACGGTTCCTCGCCGGCAGAGGACGCCGCGGACCTCCGTCTCCGGCAGGAACTGGTGGTGGGTCGGGACTCATAATCCTCATCATCTTTTTTTAAAACCTATCCAATCACGGCTGCTTCTGCGTGAAAAAAAACGGACGGAAATGGAGGATCTTTCGGGACGTCCACATTTTGGCGGAGTTAGCTCGCGGCTAACGGGGCTTCCGTGGACCACAGTGTGTGGGACCCCCGGCTACTTCCTGGAATGGATTCCGGCTTCCTGTGTCGGAATGCTACGTGTTAGCTCAAGCGGAGCAAGGGAAAAAAAAAATAAAGGGTGTTTTGCTGAAACTGGTGCAGAGTCCTCTGGTTGAAGGGCGGCCGCCGTCCGTCTTTATCGGGGCGACCTGCTCTGGCCCCCCGCCGTCGATCCGTGTCTATAAAGAGGTGGCGTGGGCCCCGGGGGGCCGGCTCGCCAGCCCGGGGCCAATAAAGTGCCTCGCCCCCTCCCTCCTATTAGCCCTCGGCTTGTAAAAAGCCATTTAGTCTTGATTAGCCGGCTAGCTAATAAAGCAGCCCGCGGAGTCTGGGTCAGCCGGGGCTTTGGGAGGGGGCCGCGTCCCGCCAAAGTGGCCGCCTCCATCTTTTACGAGAACCAATAAAACCCCCAGACGTGAAGTCAACCCCCCCCCCCCCCCCGAAAAAAAAAGCCCTCCAACAAGGAGGGTCCCCGCTTTTTCTGCAGTCCGGCTAACAGGACATCACACAAAAGGGGGCGGAGCCTCGAAAATAAGAGGACGTAAAAAAAAAAAAAAAAAAAAGTCGTGAGGCTACCATTTTCTCACCCGTGAAAACACGCCAAAGCACCCCCTGCTGTTAATACCGTGTTATTACCATGTTATTAACGTGTTATTATCGCTTAATTAACACGCCAGTCGGGTTATAAATGAGAAAATCGGGATGATCCATTTCGAGTTGGGGGGGGGGGGGCGATACCTCCAAATTGCTGCTTGGCCAGAACCCGTGTGTGTGTGTGTGTGTGAAAAGGTAATTGCGGTACATTTCAATTTCAAGTCGCGGTGACGGCGGCGAGCAAAGAAAGAAGCCACAGAGGCAGACAGAGACAGATAGATGGGCCTCTGCCTCCTCTCTATTTAGCGCTCTGTCCCCGACGTACGCCAGGCTATTTCTCATTTCATTACTGTGTGTGTGTGTGTGTGTGTGTGTGCGCGGGATAAAGACCTCGACCATCCATCTCAATCAGGCCCCGTGTCTTAATCTACTGTCTACCTGCATTTCAGCCCCGCCGCCGCCGCCGCTCCCGCGTCTCCTCACCGGGCCGCCGCAATTAATCCCAGCGAGAAAATGAAAATAAAAATCCTAGAATCGTTCTATTTTATTTATTTATCTTTTTTTTTCTTCTTAAAATCCGTGTGTGTGTGTGTGTGTGTGTGTGTGATCTGCGAGAGCGGCGGTAAATCCCACCGGAGCGCCGGCTCGGTGCTGCAGCCTGTTAACCCGGGCCTTAACTACACTGACACACCGTGATAAAACATTTAAGTCACTATTGATTTCCCCTGCCTGCGTGCACGTGTGTGTGTGTGTGTGTGTGTGTGTGTGTGTGAAGCAGGGTCTCCTATGGCAAAAAGGGAAGTGGAGTGAGGCGTCTTGTAAGTGCCTGTGAAAAATTGAGACGGAGGAGTGAAAGAAACGAGCGAGGGGAGACGGTGTGTGTGTGTGTGTGTGTGTGTGTGTGTGTGTGCGCACGCGCGCCTGTGTGTGCAGCTTCATCACTTGGAAATCGAGGACAGATTCAATTATTCGTAGAAACCACATGGAAATCGCCGCGCGTTGTTTCCAGCTGCTGCTCCAAATTTGGCAGCAATCGTATTGGCGGCATCTGAGGGGCCATTTATCTTAGAGGGGAGCGAGTGTCGTGCGCGCGCACGTGTGTTTGGTGTGTGTGTGTGTGTGTGTGTGTGTGAGCTCATTTATCTTGAAGGGGAATGGGCGAGGGGACGAGGATGCCCACGGGAGGCGACCAGATCATTACCCATCTGGGATCAGAGGGAGAGAGACGGCGCACACACACACACACACACACACACATACACAGGCACGCACACACACGTATGCACGCTCACATGTGCGCACAAGCAACATATCAATGTAACGAAAGGAGACAAATCTCATTTTCATTTGGGGACGGTCGGGGCACACAAGTCTGCACAAATCTGTGCGTTTACAGGCGGCGGCGGCGGCGGCGAGGAGGGAATGCCTTCCCGCCCGCCCGCCCGCCCGCCCGCCCGCTCCTTCCAGCGCAATCATTCGGCGCCTCTCTCGCTCCCCTAAATTGATACTTAGATTAAGGCGCGTTCTGCTCCGGTTGCATCCCGAGCGCAGCCTGACGTCGGGGGCGACGCCGTGTTTCGGGTGCGCGGATTTTCACCAGAGTGGCGGCTCTTTGCGAAACGAAAAAAAAAAAAAAAAAAAAGACAAAAATAAAAGAGGGGGGCCTGTGACTGCGAGGTGTAATTCCGGGTCGTCGTGGCAACATGAGGAGCGGGCATGAATCGGCTGTAAATGATCCATGCGCTGTACTCTGTGTGTGTGTGTGTGTGTGTGTGTGTGTGCAGAAGTCAATCAATCTGGCCTTTCTGCACAGCTTTGCTGACCAGTCAACGTCACTCCTCTCGGACAGCAAAACAGGGTGGCGAGGAGTGTGTGTGTGTGTGTGTGTGGGGGGGGGGGAAGGAAGGTCACGCCGTCGACAAACTTATCAAATGCATCCTCTCGCTCAGCAAACACACACACACACACACACACTTGCGCGCGGGAGGGGGGGGAATCAATGCCGCTGTGTTTACTCGCCGGTTTCTGCACCGCGCTGATATTTAATACGGGGGAACACGGAGACTAAGTGCCGATTGATTCGTTTCAATTAAGCCTCTGCTGCGTTCAGCCGTTCCCCCACGGGCGGACAGCGGACAGCGGGCGGCGAAACAGGCTCCGCCCCCTTTAGCCCCCCCCTCACCGGCGCCGACACCCGGAGAAGGCGTCGCAACCCGGAAAACCTTTAGCTTAAACAAAAAAAGGGGCCGACTGAGGGAATCAACCTGACTGATTTTCCGCAGCGACAGGAGCGGAGATGAGGCTCCACACACACACACATTCACACACACACACACACACACACACACACACATGTATGAAATGAAAAGTTGTGATTTCTTGTGATCTTCTAAAGGGCGTCTGAGGTGGTCGGGGCGATTCAATTTAAGAAATAGGTGCTGGGATGGAAGGCAATAGGTGTGTGTGTGTGAGTGTGTGTGTGTGTGTGTGTGTGTGTGTGTGTGTAATCGCGCCGGGGCTAAAAGGACACGAGGATATGCCAGACATGCAGAAGTAACCAATCAGCCAAATCCCTCTCTTTGCTCGCTCGCCCTCTGACGGCTCTCCCTCTCTCTCTGTCTCGTACAATGAGCTGACCTCTATTACCCATGCAGGGGACAAGGTGTGTGTGTGTGTGTGTGTGTGTGTGTGTGTGTGTGACACTGTTTGCTTGGGGGGGAATATGGATGAGGGGATGGAAATGAGGGAATTACAGAGCACTGGCCTTTCACACACACACAGACACACACGGTGTACTAATGGATAGGGTCTTGTGTGTCTGTGTGTGTGTGTGTGTGTGTGTGTGTGTGCGTGCGGAGTGAAACACTGATATAGGATAACGTCCAGCTCCGCCTGCAGTCGCATCGATTAATCTGCCAACCTTTTGGAAGTTTATAAACCTGGCGCCGTTAGCTTTAGCTTTAGCATGCGCTAACTGGTTGGGATTTTCAAAAAAGTAAATAAAATAAAATAAAATAAAAGCTCTTTTTGAGCTTTAAAAATAAAGGTTTGACTGTCTTAAGATGGCGCAGGTCGATGTGTGTGTGTGCGCGTATATGAAAACACACACACACACACACACACACACACACAGCAGGATAGAAGTTTATAACCATTAGAACCAAACCCCTTTAGCGGGCCACACAGGAAGTGTGTGTGTTCAACCCACCTGACACAACCGCCTGTGTGTGTGTGTGTGTGTGTGTGTGTGTGTGTGTGACTTACTTTTCAATTTCGCTGTTTTTACAGGTGCGCGGGGCGCAGGAGGATGAGGAGGAGGACGAGGGAGTGCCGGGGTCCGTTTTGCTGCTCTCGCCATTGCTTGTCGAAGGCATCTCTAAACACACACACACACACACATTCGTGATGCCGTCCGGATGACTACACCTTCACACACACACACACACACACGTCCATGCAAAGTTCTTACCGTCACTGGCCCATTTGGAGAACTCAGGCGTTATTCTGTTGGAGGGCATCCCGCCGCTGGGGGGAAAACAAACACACCGGCTTTATCAAAAATGGCCGACTGCCATGGCAACGCGGCGCCCGCCACCCGGCCCGAGGTCGTACTTGAGGACGGCGCCGCGCAGCGCCTCCCTCTCCCGGGCCTCGCCCTGGTCCTCGCCGGCGCCCGAGCAGGGGATGATGTCGGCCTCGGTGTACTGCGCTTTGCCGTACTCGAGGGTGTCGTCGCCGTCCACGTCCAGGTCGGCGTCGCTGTCCGCCGCGCTCTCCTTGATGCTGCACGTGGCGAAGCCGGTTCCTGGGAGGGGACGACACACACACACACACACGATTAATTTCCCAGTAACTTCCTGTTTATCATGAGATGGAAAACTATCCAGAGGTTTTTCTAAAACACCTGGGAACATCAGACGGAGGACGGAAAGAGGAGACACAACGTTTAAACAAGAAGAGAGACACTGATGGACGGCCTGTCCGTCAGTCTCACAAGGGGGATGGGAAGGTGTGTGTGTGTGTGTGTGTGTGTGTGTGTGTGTGTGTGAGTGGCACATCTATAAACCCAGTGATGAACGCTCAGACAAACCCTCACCTCTGCCTTCAGCTTCACTTAACCACTGCACTCAATGTGTGTGTGTGTGTGTGTGTGTGTGTGTGTGTGTGTGTCCACATTGGGGAGTGTCTTCAGTGTTTGTTTGAGCCTGTCTGTCCCTCTGTCACTTAGAGCCACCCTCCCTGTGTGTGTGTGTGTGTGTGTGTGTGTGTGTGTGCAAGCACAAATCACTCCGACTGTCACTTCCAGCGTGCGGCAGTCTGCAGGCTGGTCCCTCCGGTGTGTGTGTGTGTGTGTGTGTGTGTGTGTCTTCTAGCCACTTTAAGGCAGGTACGTCAGTGTGTGTGTGTGTGTGTGTGTGTGTGTGTGTGTGAGACAGTCCTGACAGCCATCTTATTTACACCTGTCCCAATTTCTCCAGCCTCTCAGGTGGACTGGTGTGCGTTTGCGTGTCCAAACAGGAGCGAGGCGGCGTTGACAGCCATCTTCCTCACCCCCCACCCCTCCGTGTGTGTGTGTGTGTGTGTGTGTGTGTGAGTCTCCGTTCGACGCTCTCTTAGGAAAGGACGCTCGCCGTGTCTCCCGTCTCCACCGTTTTAACGTCCCCGCCCCCTCCGGACGAGCTCGTTTGCTCTCAATCTGGATTATAAATAAATAAATCAATAAAAACTAAGAATAAAAGCTCTGGCTGCGGTAAAGCAGGGAGCCAATCAGGAGAGGGTTTACTGCGGGGCCCCCGCTGCTTTTAGAGCTCGCATTAAAAAAAGACGAGCTTTTAACTTTTAATAGGTCTGGACAGAGAAACACCTGGTGATGCCATCCCAGCGGTCACAGCAACGGCGGAGGGTGAACACACACACACACACACACACACACACACACACGCACACACACACACCTGTCCCGTCTCCAGGTCATTGTTAATGCCGTAACGTCATCACCTAGGCAACGGCGACGTTTGGAAACAAAAGGATGGGAAGTCGGACGGGTCCAACATGGAGCGGCGGAATGGTCTGACCCGGCGGGTCGAACCATTCCGAGGCTGCGGGTCGGAGACGCTCGTTCACGATTCTGACCGACTCTGTGTGTGTGTGTGTGTGTGTGTGTGTGTGTGTGTGTGATCTAACCAAGTGATCAAACTTCAGATTTGTGGCCACAAAATACATCAAACACCTACATCAAGTGTGTATAGGTGTGTGTGTGTGTGTGTGTGTGTGTGTGTGTTGAAAACCCGATACCACAAACTGTGATTTAAAAAAATAAATAAAATTAAAAAAAGAGTTGGAAGCGGAGTCCTGGTCCCGGAAGGCTGGAGGGCAATTAAGTCAGCGGCGGATTGTTTTGCGGAGGGATTATTTAAAGCGGTGTGTTTTCAGCCCCGTCTGAAGAGATACCTCAGGTCTGAGTGTGTGTGTGTGTGTGTGTGTGTGTGTGTGTGTGTGTGTCTTCCCAGTGCTCCTATCTGTCCCTCTAAGCGGTCTTGGCAGGCCAATCTAATCTGGCCCGGGAAAGGTCATCCCCACTCTAACTGCCTTTCACTCACATTATGCGCCCGCCCTCCTCCTCCTCCTCTTCTTCTTCTTCTTCTTCCTCTTTGTGTTTCCTCACCTCTCATCCTTCCCCTTTTGAAGAATCATCTGCTCTTAACTTCACTTTCATTTTTTTTTCCCCCCACAGGTCCCGCCGGGGAAACCCGGGGCTCCGTTTCCATCCCTTCAACCCTTGCGGGACCTTTTCCACCTCCCCGCCGGCGAGCTGAGTGTGTTTACCCGGCCGGGAAAATACAGCCGAGTTAAAGTACAAAAAAAAAAAAAAAAAAAAAAAGTACTCGTCCGATTCCTCGCGGGCGTCCTGTCGCCATGGCGATTATAAGACGCCTTAAGACGTCAAGCGGGCGGGCGGGCGGGCGGGAGGGGCGAAAGGTCGCGGCGCTATCTCGCTGCCATTTGCGGGTCAGAGAGGGAGGCGAGCCACAAAGACATGAGACGGCCATCTTTGAAGTCCGTTTACAAAGCCGGAGATTTGTGCTCCTCCTCAATCGCCCCGTAATCCCCCCCTTCTCCTCCTCTGCCTCCCGCCGTCCTCCGTCACATCTTCATCTCCAAACTTCTCCAGACAAACTCGCCGAGAGACGCGCTCTTTCGACCCCGCCGGCGGATTCCGGCCCGCCGGTTGGAAACCCGATCCCGTTGAGACGGGGAGGGCGTGCGCGGATTAAAAGGGGGGGGGGGCGGCTGAAAGACGCCCTCCTCAGAACGGCGCCGGGCGAAGCGGCGGGACGGCGTCCGCTTCTCGATCCGGCCGAGCCGCTCGGAGACGAGGGGGAAGTCTGGAATCACAAAAGCCGTCTTGTTCGATTTCCGCCCCCCCCCCTTCTCACGGACGTTCAAAGAGCGGAGCCCCCCCGCCGTCGGCGGACAGACACCCGCCTGCTCTCCAGAGCGCCGCCAGAACCGCCGCCGCGCTTTCAAGGTGAAAAAAATCCACCTTCAGAGCCTTTCTGCGTGTGTGTGTGTGTGTGTGTGTCTTTTCAAGTGGCTCTCCCCAGGCCACCTCCGTTATCTGTGGCACATCACAAGGTGCCCTATTAGAGAGCAGCAGAAGGGTCCTGCATCTGCTCGCATAACGACGTGAGAGACGGACGCACCGACGGACAGAACACACACACACACACTCACACACACACACACACGGTGGGATTGATGTGCAACAGAGGGGCGTGCTCGGCAGGTGTGTGTTTAACAATGGATCGAACATGGAGGAAGAGGAGGTGGAGGAGGAGAAGGAGGAGAAAGAAGAAGAAGAAGAAGAAGAAGAAGAAGAAGAAGAAGAAGAAGAGGAGGGCATGAAAGGGGAGGCTGAGCCAACGTCGCTCACGGGAAAAGAGCATCAGGTTATAAAATGATCAAACAGTGATTGTTCTCAATTAGCCGCCGTGTGTGTGTGTGTGTGTGTGTGTGTGTGTGTGTGTGTGTGTGTGTCAGCTGCAGGGCCTCCTCTGCTGCCGCGACAGTCCAACAGCGTTCAGGTTCCCGTTCAGGCACGGCCGACGCCTTTCTGTGTCTTCATTATCCCGCCGTTTCTGGGATCCGAATCAGACCCGCGAATGAAAAACATTCTCCCGTGTGTGTGTGTGTGTGTGTGTGTGTGTGTTTGGGGGGGGGGCAACAACACACCCGGTTGCCGTGGTGACGCCCCGCTGACGTCCAAACTCCGGTGGACCTTTATCGCTCTCCGCCGAGGAAGGGTTGAAGTTAGCCGGCGCGGGAGTTTGAGGCAAACAGAGACGTCAAAGGCCCGGCTGAGCGGAATGGCCTTTCTTGGCGGCCGAAAACACACACTCACATGCACGAACACGTGCGTGTGCACACACACACACACACACACACACGCGCGCGCTCACACAGAGCAGCCAACAAGCGGTTCAATCGCCCCCGGCTAAATGTGTTTTCTCTTCCCATTACTAAGAGGGTCGAGAGGGGCTGCGCTGACGGCAGGCTGAGCCCAAACCAGGACCAGAACCAGGACCAGGACCAGAACCAGAACCAGGACCAGAACCAGGACCATTCAAACTTCCCGGTCTGTGACAGGGTATGTTTAAAAAGGTTATCTATACTTCCTACATGAACAATGACATAATCCCTTTCTAGCTGGTGTGTGTGTGTTTGCGTGTGTGTGTGTGTGTGTGTGTTTGCGTGTGTGTGTGTGTGTGTGTGTGTGTGTGTGTGTGTCTGTACCTCTGAAGCCTCCCTCCAGCAGAGCCGTGGCTCGGATCCTCTTCTGTCCTGCCCACTCGTACTCCTCAAATCCACGGCCGTTCTCTCCGTCCATGTCCGCGGAGTCGTCGTCGCCCAACACGCCTTCGCGCTGTCACACACACACACACACACACACTTCATTAGCTTAAAAAACACAGGCGACAATTTCAAAAACACACTCGGGTACGGCCCAGAGATCTTCACACCCACACCTCACACACACAGATTTCAACTACTTCTAAATCCACCTTCACCGTGCCACGCCATGTCGAGCTTAGATGTATGTGTGTGTGTGTGTGTGTGTGAAGTTCAGGTTAGTGATGTGCTTGTGTGTTTTACTGTGGTTACACTGCCTGTCACTTGATTGGACGAGACGTCTGAGTCATGGTCTGGTCACCCTCCAGACGTCCATCTGTCCTCACCCCTCGCTAGCTAAGAGTTAACTCGCCTGTGTGTGTGTGACAAAACGGCGGCCGACTCTTTTGATTGGCTTAAAAAAAGGGGGCGGGGCCTTGTGCGACAGTGAGGCCGTGAATAGGGGACGGGTGGCAGGACGTGGTACGGTACGAGGTGGGCGGACGAGCGGATGGTGTGTGTGTGTGAAGTTCAGGTTAGTGATGTGCTTGTCTGTTGATCTACTGAGGAAATGAGCAGAGAGGAGTCGAGGAGGAGTCGTCGGTTCTCGGCGCCGGCGCCACGGCTCGCCGCTGTCGCCATGGCGACACACGGAGGCATTCGGGCGACGCCGGTAAAAACACTGGCCTTGAGTTTCTGTCTCCGGGAAGGGTCTGATTGGACGGTTTGGACACACAGACACCCGTAAACGCCAGGATGGCGTGGAGCGGAACTGATTTCAAATAAAGAAGGGATTCCTCATAACTGGACGAGCGAGCGAGCGAGCCATCGGGTGAAAGAGTGAAGGCCAATGTTTTCCCGGCGCCTCCGGATCCCGTGATCAGACGGGGCCGCCGCGCCGCCGCGTGCTTTGCGCTTCAGGACTACAGGAAGTTAAGAGGTGACCGGACAGCGTCTACAGGAAGGAGGCGGGTCGACGCGCTGTCCGACTGGCGGCGGGGGGCGGGGTTTGGGTTCGGGGGCGGGGTTTGCGGTGGCGTTTCTGGTTGTACTACCTGGATCAGACATTGTTCCACATGTCTACTCATCTCCTCCTCGCTCCCAGCCAATGGGGCGCTGCACAGCGGACATACCTGGCCCCCCTCCTCCGGCTTCCTCCTCTTCATCTTCCCTATACGAGCTGGGGGGGGAAACAAACATGATGAGTTCAGGACGACAAGAGCTACATCGCGCTTAATTAGAAATCTAACTGATGCTAATCGATGTTAGCATCGCTTCACACGGGACAGGAAGCTGGCTAATGGCGTCCGGCAGGGATCGCCACCCCCCTCCCCAACCTTCGACCCCGCAGAGCGAAGGGTCCAGGAAAAAAATACTTCAATGTAATAAAGAAAAAATGGAATAAAAAAAATTCCCGCCCGTTTCGCTAATTCTGCTGATTTCAAAATTGCCCTTTACTCCGACAACTTGTTAGTTGAGCAAAAATAATTCCGGTTGCTTCTCAGGAATCATCTCAATGCTTTTTGAGGATTTAGTTTCCAAAACAAAAAAAACAACAAAACAAAACCCCAACCTGAACGCTCTCCCTCGCAAAAAAGACAAAAGAGGCGATTAGAGCGGCGTGGAGACAAAAAGAACCAACTGTTTCCCCCCTCTGGATCAAAGTGGGAACGGAACATGGGTGATGCTTTATTGTGAAAAGGAAGGAGGGGGCACTTCCTGCCAAAAAAGCTACCTCCGCGCTACCTCACGACACAGCGGAGCCGACAAATGCATGAAAATGTGGATTAAGGTGTTAAAAAAAAAAAACGCATCCAGTACGTAACTTTTCATACAATATATCAATATTATTATGATACATTACAGAATAAAGCATAACCTGTATATTGATCAATATAATAATATGAATTATCTTTAATTTCATCACGTCATTTAATTCTGCTTGTCTGAATGGCACTTGAATGGAAAGCATGTTGTACACAACCTTATTATTATTTTGCGTTAATATGTCTTGTGATTATTCCTCAAGTTTTTACTTAAAAACTGACTTAAATATGTGCAATTAAATCACTTGAGTAATTACAGTAACACCTCAGCTATTTTTAATCTGTGACCTTAATTTCGTACGTAAAAATTATTGTAGTTCAGTAATGCGGCCATGATATGACTATTAGTCGGGTAATACAGCGGTTGCGATCAATAATCGTGGATCGATCAATGGCGGTGCTTAACCCCCATCCGGGCGCCAGCATTCTCGCTGAATTCATTTGGAATTGAAAAAAACAAACTTGCAATTGATTACACACATGGAACTACAGGTGGGGTCAAAAGAACTACAAACATGGAGTGGGAATATTCTGTGTTGCGATGCTTCTTTTTTTTTTTTTTTTTTTTTTGAACGGTGTTTCGGCGGGCGGGGGGTCAAAGGTCACGTACCATTCAATCTCGTTTGCCTGTTCGCTCGGACCCGTAGAAATGTCTGCAAAACAGGAGAAGGGAGGAAATATTCCAGATTAGCGACGGAGGGGATGATAATCTGCGTGTGCGTGAACAGAAAATGCGGGCACGGTTTCTGCCCCGCAGCGGATTCGACCCGATTGCCCCGCATCGCGAACCTACATCTCTCTTGTTTTCCCCCTCCTCCTCCTCCTCCATGTCGGCCGCGTTTTTTCTCGCGGCTGCTTCTCCGTCGCCGCCGCGGCCGCCGGGCTTCCGGTGCCGCTTCCGGGAACCGAGCGTCGGCGCCGGTCGCCCGTTACGGCCGCCCCAGCTGGCGGATGCAGAGGGATTGAAAGTGGCGCCCGCTCGGCCGCGTAGCTCTCTCCGCCGGCGCCATCTTGGCTTGTTTTGATCACGTGACGCGACGCAACCGGATGTGGGGAGGCCGGCGTCCTTCGCGGTACCGGAAGTCGGTCGCTAGGGGGAAGCAGCGGGTTTGTTTTCTTTTTTTCTCTGCCTTTCTACAAACTGCTTTGTTTTACTTCCACGAGTATTTTTGGTAGTAAAACACGCATAAAAATACTTTACACACTATTTTTTGGGATTTTTGTTTTGTCATACTCTAATACAAGATCAATTTTGACATAATACATTTTGTGTTTCTGAAATTATGTGGGATTTAAATCCCATCTATGTGAATTTTTTTCTGGGTTTAACTCTGAGTAAAGTAAAAATGACAATAATAATACTTTTTATTTAAGGTGCCTTATTCAACACAGATCCAACAGAAACAATGAAAATAAAAACAATAAAAGTGACAAAGTGGTTAAACCACTTTTAAAGTATGTAAACCTTCTTGAAAATCAATTGTATTAAAACGAGATCTCATTCTCAATTATAAGACTGCTTTTAGTGTAGTACGTTATTTGTTTTACTACAAATGAGGTACTACAAATACTTTAATGGCGCCTTAAAAGCAATTGTATTAAAACCATCATTCATACTTGATTATAGGATTACTTTTAGCAGGTTATGTGTTTTATGTTGAGTAAAGTGCTACGTGTACTTTTATCTCATAAAATCAATGTCATACTCAAATATAAGATTCATTTCAATAAACATTTGTGTTTTACCACAAGTACAACAAATACCTCAAACATTCCTGAATTTCAATTGTCTTAAAATCACATCTTAAACTGCATTTTAAGATTTCTTTCGGCATAGTATGTCATGTGTTTAGCTACAATTACATTCAATCATGCCTGACATTCAGGTGAATTAAAATCACCGTAAGCGATGTGTTTAATCCTTCCTGCAATTGAATGATATTAAAATTGCATCTCATACTCATATACAAGATTATTTTTTAGCATAGAATAGTATACTGAAATGCAATTATATTGAAATGGCATTTTATATGACATTATTAGATAACTTTTAGGACATTTTTCTTCATTTTGTCTCGGTAATTTAGATTTGAAATCCGCCAGATATTTCACAGCCGGTGTGAGAAGAGGTAAACACTACTATTTATTGCCCCTCATTCAAATTAAATATATCGGATATTTACTTTCATCACCATTTTCAATAGATGAGTGCATTTGGCTGTTAAAGCAATAAAATGTTGAAAGTCGGCAGGATTGCAGGTGCATTATTCTACGCAGAAATTAAAAGTGTAAAGTAGTGTAAAGTTAAGTTGCGCTACAGATACACTCGATAGCGACTGGGCTAAAGCTAGTCGATGACTTTTACCAGTGATTATCCCACGCCCTTTGTGATAGATGACCGTTTATCTCGTGTCCCGGCAGGAATATCAATATTGAAAGTATTTATTTTGGAGTATTTTCACAGCTGTTCCATCTTCAGGTGGTGATGGTGGGCTGGGGTAGGTGAGGGTAGGTGGGGGTGGGTGGAGGTTGCCCCTGCGGCGGTGCGTTTTACGAGCGCGGGACGATCGGTCGCCGGGGAGGTCGGTTAAGTTTCCCTATATCATTCCAAATAATGACCTCATCATTAAAAGTATGGCATCATGAAATAAATTAATTGGGGGCACGTTTCCCCTCCGTCCCCTCCGGGATCCCGCGGGGATTCAGAACCCGGTCCTTAAACTACTCGCGGACCGAAGCTTCCCTTCAAGACGGCCGGCCGGATGGCCTCTCTCTGACACGGCGGTCTCCTTTTTATTATTTTTTTTTTTCTTTTCGAGGGAGCGAGGAAGAGGAGGCGGGGGGGGCGGGAGAAAAAAAAAAAAAAAAAGTGAAGACGGAAAGGAGGAGGAAGGGAGGGAGGTGGCGACGTCCACCATTACACTTCGTTCTCCCGGTGGTAAAGAGAGTCCCCATTGACTTAATCATTTGTATAATATAAGGTGATTTCAGCAGTTTCACTTAATGAGAAAATCTACTTTATGGCTATAAGGCCTTTATGAGCTGTGTCATCCAGAACGTATGGATGGAACGTCGGCGCGGACTTAATAGTTCTTATTTTATGGTGTAAGAGGGGAAACCCACTTAACCCGCAGATATATCACGGCCCGAGGAATTACCCGAACAAACTTTGATGAATATAAGAGATAAAAGCAGCGGCGGTGGCGCCGAAGGACTCCCGCCAGATTTAAGGAGACTCGTCCCGGCGTCGTAAACATTTTGGATTATAAATGGGGAAATCTGACGCTTATGATTTTATTGTCAGCCGGTGAAAATCGGCGGCGATCCATCTCCCCGACATACACTCACACACACACACAGCTCATTGGGATTTATCGCGTCGCACGTCTTACAGGTGAGAGGAAGTACATGCGGCATTTAATAATAATAATGTCTATTTTTTTTGGGTTGTCGCAGCTGAGGAGGCTTTCGTCTCTTAGATGTCCATATTTGGTTGAACTCAACCGCCACCATTTAGTTCCTGAGCGCCCCCGAACCCAATCGGCGACCAAATCGGCGCCATTCCGCCGTCCTGGGTTGTACTTAGGGGGGAGGTGGACTGGGCTTACAGGCGAGGTTGCTGTCGAGCCCGGAGAAGCACTTTCAGGCCCCTGGGGCCCTAAATCTGAACAATGCATTTTCATGAGTTGTTTCTGGAGCCCTTTTCCTGGGACCAATGTTCTGAGATTGCAGTCCTGGGACTTGCTGAACTGGGACTGTAGTCCCACTACCAAAGTCGAGTGAATGTAGTCCTTGCACCTGCAGTCCAGGTGCTGTAGTCCTGGGACCAAAGTCCTGAGACCTTCAGTCCTGGGACCTGCAGACCTGGGGCTGTAGTCCTGGAAAGGAAATCCTTGGACTTACAGTCCAGGGGCTGTAAGCCCAAGGGACCGAAGTTCTGAGACCTTCAGTCATGGGACCTGCAGTCCCAAGACCAAAGTCATGAGAACATGGTCCTTGAACCTGCAGTCCAGGTGCTGTTGTCCTGGGACCAAAGTCCTGAGACCTTCAGTCCTGGGACCTGCAGTTCCAAGACCAAAGTCATGAGAACATGGTCCTTGGACTTGCAGTCCTGGGGCTGTAGTCCTTGGACCAAAGTCCTGAGACCTCCAGTCCTAGAACCTGCAGTCCTGGGGCTATAGTCCAGGGACCGAAGTCCTGAGACCTTCAGTCTTGAGACCTTCAGTCCCAGGACAAAAGTTGTGAGAACGCAGTCCTTAGACCTGCAAAGGGGGGGATGTAGTTCTGGGACCAAATTCCTGAGATACCCAGTCCTGGGACCTGCAGTCCTGGAACCTGCTAGTCCTGGGACCAAAGTCGCAAGAACGCAGGCCTTGGACCTGCATTCTTGGGACCTGGAGCTCTGAGAACCCAGTCCAGCAACCCCAGTCCTTGGACTTGCAGTCCCGACACCGCTGCCCCCCCAGCTCTGCAGCAACCCGTCACCGAGCCGAGCGCGATCGGACTTTAAAAGCCGAGTCCCTGCAAAACAGCTGACGGCGCTCCTTGGGGAGCGAGCGAGCGTCACGTTCGACAGCTGCAAAGGAGACAAGTGTGTGTGAGTTTGTGTGTGTCGGTGTGTGTGACCTGGTATCTGTCAGAGTGGTGGGCGTCCTCAGACGACAGGGGCGAGACCACCGGCGACTCCCCCTCGCGCTTGATCTGGACCGACAGCATCATCGACTGCAGAGAGAGCGAGAGAAAGCGGTGAGGACTCGTCTTCCGGCGGACGCCGCCGTCATCGGACCCGACGCCGAACCGGAAGGTGATGTCATCCTTTAAAGTAATCCATTACATTACACACACGGGCACAAATTTATTACCTGAAAAGCAGGACGTGCGGAGCCTTTTCCCTCCAACTCAGTATTAACATAATAGTAGCATAAATTGTGCAAATCAATAAAAATAAAAATAATAATAATAATAAAAAAAAAACGTCGTCCTCGTTTGAGGACAATCATCAAATTAAATTTCTTTTTTGTTATTAGCCTTGAACAAACCAGACGTAGCACATTTTACGGGCGTTTTTTTGGTTCGTAAGCTAGCTTTTGAGAGGAGGTGAGAGGGGTTATTTTAAAAAAGGAAATAAAATAAAATAAAACAAAACCATCCTACCCTTGGACAGATGCTGAGAGCGACACGTCATCAATCCAACCCCACCGCCCCGTCCATAAAAACCCCTTCCGCTGATGAGAGCTAACATTTATGGGATGTTAAAAAGAGTCCGAGGAAAGGGGGCGGGGCAAAACATCCGAAAAAAGAAGGCACGTGAACACACACACACACACACACACACAAGGAAATAGCACTTTGTCGGGCTGCTGTGAAACATTTGTGTTTACAGTCGCGTCCTATTAATCAGGAGTGGCGGCGGCGCTGCAGCTCGGTGCGGTAATCCAATAATAATCCGTGAGAAATGACCAACCTGCAGCGCTGCCATTGCAAATTGGACATTATGCATGGCGCTTTCATGCCAGTGTGTGTGTGTGTGTGTGTGTGTGTGTGTGTGGTCCCCCTCTTTCATGGGGGGGGGGGGGCTAAAAGGTCAGGAATCATTTACCTGAGGGCATCCCGGGGACGGTGCTTAAGTTTTATCATTAGGCTATGACATTTAACGCCGCCCATCGAAGACGTTAGCAAACCCGGAAAAAAAACATGCCCCCCCCCCCCCCCCCCCGCTCAATTTCGCCCAATTAAATCAACGTGCGGGAGGATTAGCTAGCAAAAGGTTGCATGGCGGCGGATGAATGTAACATTTACACGCCGTGGATGAAACATCTCAACACTTAAAGGGTGAAGACAAGGAAGCTAGCAGAGGCTAGCAAGCTGTAGTTGTAGCAACGCTTGAGCATAATTTGAACATTCATTCATTCTTATCACCGCGGCAGTTGGAGCCTATCCCAGCTGACATTGGGCAGGAGGCGGGGCTTAGCTGGACCAATCACAGGGCCGCATGTAGAAATGAACCCCCCCACATGTTTGTGGACTGTGGGAGGAACCCCAACCTGGATGTTAGCGTGTCATGCTAACACTAGCATTCGCCATACTTGACTTTACTTGCTAATCTTCGGGTTCAACGTTACCGCATTCTAGCCCGAAGTGTGTGTGTGTGTGTGTGTTTTCCCGTGCACCCCAATCTCCCGGGGAGCCACAAAGTGAGCCGAACAGCCCGTGAGGAGGCGCGTCGGGGTTAATCTCTGGCCCGGCGGCGGCGGCGTTTCCCCCCCGCGAGGAAAGAGCAACAATGGGCCTCTCCATTCTCCACGGCCTGCCGCTGAATACTAAACAACGCCACTGAGATGCGGAGTCACGGCCGCCGGGCGGAGACGAGGGGGAGCGGCGAGGAAGGAGGGAGCGGCGCCTTCGCCACCTCCACCTCGCGCTCAAGTACCCGCCCATCTCGCCATCCCGCCCGGAGAGGCTCGCCAAATGGAAAATCAATAAATAAATAGCAAGGAAATGCGGTTGGCGGGGGGGTATTTATGGAAATGGAAAAATATAAAGACAAACATTTTAAAAGTGACTAGAATTACAACCGGAATATGTGAAAATAAAAGTGTATTATTGTGTATTTGTATTATAACAGTGTTTTTTAGGGTTTCTTACCTACTTTTTTTTTATCAAAGATGAGTCTTAAAAGTTTTTTTTTTTCAGAGAGAAACACAAATGTTCCACTTTTCCATTATTCCAGGTTTTTTTCTCTCTCTCCTTTCTTTCTTTCTTTCTTTCTTTCTTTCTTTCTTTCTTTCTTTCTTTCTCCATTGTATGTCTGAATGCATCCCTCTCTCTTTTTAATTGGAGCGATCACAGTACACTGCCTCTTGGCCCGAGCTGCCGCGGGAGACTGGTACCGCCGTGTGTGTGTGTGTGTGTGTGTGTGTGTGTGTGTGTGTGTGTGTGTGTGTGTGTGTGTGTGTGTGTAAGTTAAGACAGGAGCTTACAGTGCAGTGGGGAGGAAATGAGTGACAGGACTGAGTGGAAGCCAATCAGCAAGGACATGCTATCATATATAATTTATATCTATATATTTTTTTCATTGCTTTAAACACACACACACACACATATATATATATGTAAATATATAAAAAAAAATAAAAAAATATTATACACATACATGCATATATGCATGTCTGAGTATTTTATCGGATAATTATCTTTATTTTTTATTTTATTTAAGTAATGCTCACCTTCGGGGTCCCGGGAGTGGCGGCGCCATCCTTGGGTGAGGGGTTCTTACTGCAGGATGGAGAAAGAGAGAAAGAGGGGGTTAATTTCGGGTCCATATGTGCTTGAATCTCAAATCATATGAAAGGGTAACAAACACACACACACACACACACACACCTCATGGATTTTGTGTTTTCAGCCATGATTCTGATAGACAGTGCAGGAGAGAGAGAAAGAGCTGATAGTGTGTAAACGGTCAGATGCATTTGCTCCGCAGCTTAATTTGAGTCTTTATCCCTAATCTTCGACACTTTAACCGTCTATTTCTTCTCATTTGAGCCACTTTGCCTTTTTCATTCCCTCACTGTGACACACACACACACACACACACACACACACACACAGCCTCGCCCTCTGGAGGCAAGATGAACGTCCCTGGGCTTCGCCGCCGGCTTGACGCCAACAAAACCGGACAGGGTTGTCATGTTAGCTTTCAGACGCCCCGTTTAGCGGCGCGCACACACACACACACACACACACACACACACACATACACACACAGTGGCGCCTGTCGTGTATGGACAGGACGCCATATTTGCACGCCATCAAACTGATTGATTGATTATCAGCTCCTGGGCCTGCAGACGTGCTCGGTGTGTATATCCAAACGCCTCCAGGTGTGTGTGTGTGTGTTTATGCATGCGCGCCCGTGCGTGCACGCCACTCCCGCGCTCGTCTCGTGCGCATGAAAGCGGAACGGCGGGCCTCACCTGCGGCAACAAAGAGAATAAACATGGCTGACACGATCAAGCTGGCGTGTAATGTCGGAGATGGCGGCTCCACACCTCCCTCCTCCCCCCCCACCCCTCTGTCATCCCTCCATCTCCATTTTATTCATTACCTGGAAACCCGGCGCGGAGGCGTCGACAACAACAACAACCACCTCCACCTGCCTGTTGACGGTGTCAAACAGCGACAAGAAGAAGAAGAAGAAGAAGAAGAAGAAGAAGAAGAAGAAGAAGAGAGGGAGGGAGGTGGAGGTGTGGAGGAGGAGAAGGGCTGCCATGACCGGGGGAAATTGCATCAGCGATGGGAGGGGTGGGGGGGATGAAAGTGGAGGGAAAAAGGTGTGTGTGTGTGTGTGTGTGTGTGTGGGGATACCGGGCGACATAAAGAGAGAAATTGAACGGAGGGGAAGATGAAAGAAAGAAGAGAAAGAGGGAGGTGTGACACCCCCTCTTTCTTTTTCCCGGCTTCGCTGTCTGTTTGCCCACTTCTATGAATTTTTGATGGCGAGGGTTAGGTGGCTGGAAAACCTGCCTGTTTCAACGTCAAAGTGTGTGTGTGTGTGTGTGTGTGTGTGTGTGTGCGGAGGGGGTGGGGTGACGACAAAGCGAAACAAACGCGACGGTTGGTAACGGTGGTAAGGAAAGGCGTCGTTTATGCTAGCTGAGGAGGGCGCTGACGCCGAAGATGATATTTGTTACAAGTATAAACAAGGTTTTGTTGTTGCGGGTGTCCTGCTGAGCGCCGGTTACAAACGGCGTTCCTCAGGGGTCCAGACCGGGGCCTCCGCTAATCGTGTAGACTAGAGGTCGGACAAGAAAATCCACTCGTATTTAGTCGATGCACTCGTAAGTCGGGGGTCCACTGTACTTCCTCAGCTCCAAAGTGAAGGCTTGGAGACTTGTTGGTGCTTCCAAAAGTCGGGTCCGGCAGCAGGGTACCCTTGAGGTCCTCAGGGCTTGTTCTTGATACTGGATCTATTTGGACAGTGAGGTGGACATGTTCCTCCATCTGGACTCCACTTCATCTTCTCTGTGTGGGTTTTAACAAACCTGTGAGAACTTCACAGAAGTAGCAAATGGCTTTCTGTTGTCCTGAACATCCTGTCAAGTGAAGCCCTGAATGTTCCTTTTTGGAACTCCAAGAACCCGACCAACCCTTTGGATCTGTATGCTCCCAGAAGGCTGGGGCTACATATGGTCTCCAAGAGCTCCTCCTCTGGGGAACCATCTCCACCCTTCTCTTTGTTTAAAAACAGGCTACAAACTCTTTTCGTGAAAGCTACTAGTCAGCGCTAAGCTAGTGCTAACTACCATCCAATGATGCTCTTCTCTCCGCACACGATGGTAACCTCACATCTTCCGAGTCCCTGCATTTTCTCATGGCTTCCCATTGGTGTGGGGGAATGAGGGGGCGTGGCTTGATCTCCACCATTGCTCTTTGTCCTATGAATACTGAAGCTATCATTCCACCATTAGCACGTAGCTGTTAGCACCACAAGTATTAGAAGTCGTACCTTTCTCTGTCTCTTAATGAGCTTTCTATCGCCGGAAGGACACCAGCATTGACTTTAGATCCGCCTCAGGGTTTCCAAAGGAGGGGATGTCAGTTGCCCCCCCCCCAAAAAAAACCCCTACCCCCCAAACTTGGTTAAATTAGCACCTGTTGTACAAGAGAAGGGAAGGGTTTGATTGACAGCCTGGGGTCGGGGGCGGGGTTGGGAA
>NC_141308.1:12010000-12012500 GCF_037954325.1 Fistularia commersonii
TGGTCGTGTAGCGTTCAAGCGCTCGATCCGTCGGGTATTCTTCAGTTTTAGCTCGCCGCTACGTTAGCTAGCGCCCATCAAAAGCACGACTTTCTGGACGGTAAACGTCCACTGACTCTTCGTCAGCCCTCGCGGGTTAGCGCTCTTTTAGCTAAAGGCTGCATGGAGCGACGCAAGCGCTAGCACCTCCAAGTTCAGATTAAGCTAGCTCCGGATCAGCCGGGAAAGGATTCTCCGGTAAACGGAAGGCGGTAAATCCCACGGCGGCGTTCCGGCGGGTCTCCGTGGCCTACCTGAGGCAAATGGCGGCGAGCCTCTCGATCTCCGTCTCCATGTGCTCCTGGAGCTCGCCGGGCCGGAGCAGCACCTGGCAGATGGGACACACCGGAGCCTGGCTGTCGTACAGGGACATCTTCTTTTTACCTGTCGAGACAAGAAGCAGCGGCGTCAGTGTGTGTGTGCGTGCCATGCTATGCTACGCTAGGTGGCCATTTTGGATCCGACAGTAATCTCTCGATGCCATATTGTCATAAACAGTCCACTTGATGGGTTTACTCGCGCTATTGTCACGGTAACCAGCTTCCTGATATCGGAATGCGACGCTAGTGCGGCAGTTAGCTTAGCATATATCAACCCTGACGACAATCATGTCTTACAAACGTGCTGTTTTCACGTTGTCGGGTTACGTGATGGGTGCCGCGGAGACGGGAGGGCGTTGCCATGGCGATAACCGTGTTGACCCCAACGGGGCGAGACTGTAATCTGACGCCGCTAGCAAAAAAAAACAAAGAAAGACAAGGGGAGTTTGCGTCTGACTTTTGGCAAAGTACGCTGCGGGTCGTGTTTTTGACACCGTGCGGTTCGCAACCATTTTGTCGTTGTTTTGTTTTTCTTACGAAAAGCAAAAAAAAAAAAACACAAATAAAAGGGGGTGGGTGGGGTTTAAAGACCCTGTTAGCAGCGGATAAGCTAATGCTGCGCGGGGTTTACCATTGTCCTCGATCAGCAGGGCACAGGGTGGGGCCCCCCACCTGTGTGTGTGTGTGTGTGTGTGTGTGTGTGTGAACCGTCTGTCTGGGCCAGCTAAATATACCACCTATTGAAAACATCTCCGCGCTTAATGTCCGGTGGACATTTCCTGGTGCTTCCTGTATTCGGCCAATCAGACGGGGCTTTATTTAGCCTTGGAGAACAATAGGCTCCGCCTCGGACGGGATATCCTGTGAGGACAGCTTGTCACCACGGCAACAAGGGGAGCAGGTATACAGGGGGTGACCGTCTTATCAGGCGTGTCTTCGGGGTGTCACACACACACAAACACACACACACACACACACACACACCCAGGCGTGTGTGTGCATACCGGCCCTCCCATTCTCTCGCCGTTGCTACTTAACACGGCCCCGCCAGCGCTGGACATGTTAAGTGACTTTGAAAAATAGGTAATCGATTACTCTCCATCCGTCTCCCTCCTGCTCTGTCGCTCCACCCCTCCTCCATCCCTCCATCCCTCCATCCCTCCATCCCTCCATCCCCACCCGCTCTTTCTCTCCGGCCTCATCAATTTTCTCATTTTCTGATCCCGCCGCTATCCATCCATCCATTCCTCCGCCGAAAATCTCCAGGTTTCCATTCAAGCCGGCTTCTTTCTTTTCTTTTCTTTTCTTTTCTTTCTTCTCTCTCTCTCTCTCTCTTTCATTGTCCCCTCCGCCACCCTCTCTTCACCCTCCTCTGCCCCTTCATTGCTTTGACAAGATAATTTGAGTCATGCCGAAGCTGTCGCTGTCCGACACGGCAAACAAAGAGTGATCCAATCCCCCCTCCATCTGCGGCTGATGGGGCTATTTCTCCTTCCTCCTCCTCTTTTTCTTCTTCTTTTTCTTTTTTAACGTGCACAAAAACATGCTTTTTTTCCCCCTTTTTTTTTTTTTTTTTTTTTTTCTGCTGCTGCGTTATTTTGATTATTTTGCTCTCGGAGCGTCTTTCTTTTTTTTTTTTTTTTTTTTTTTTTTTTTTTTGCATTTCATTACGGTGCGGTTCGGCCGGGAAAAGTGGCTCGTGTGTGTGTGTGTGTGTGTGTGTGTGGAGATGGATGATAAGGGAGCGTAAATGCACGGGCGGGGAGGAAACCGACAATGAGCGACGGCTGAAATGGAGGTTTTTCTTTTTTTTTTTTTTTCTTTTTTATTGTGTTTGAATGCATTTTTTTTTTTTTTTTACCTCCCCGTCTTTTTTTTAACCGACGTCGAGACGTTCGGTAAACACACTCTTGAGTGACGGGACGCGGGCCGGGAAATCAATAATCATCCGATAGAATACGAACCCGACGGCCTCCAGGTGGGGGGAAAAAAAAAAAAATGTGAGTTTCAGAATACTCTAAAATTGAACCACTTTCAGATTACTTTGTTGATTTAGTTACTTTCCATTATAATGTCCAATATTGTCAAAAGTTTTGACTTTTCGCCATCCGTCAACATTTTCCCGTCTCCTGTAATAAAGG
>NC_141308.1:12017500-12020000 GCF_037954325.1 Fistularia commersonii
AAAAGTTCTTCTCATTTTTTTCTTGTTTTGTTATTATTTGCTGCTTTTAATTGATTTATCATGTAATAATTAAGGCTGTATTCAGAGGGCGGGGACTGCACCCAGCAGCTCCTCAGCCAAAACATTTAGATATAATAAATAGATTAAACAATCATATTAAAGGAATCTTTTTCATAATTCTGAAATTCTACACAAATAAATGAAATAAAATATTTGCATATTATATTTATTTCATTCTTCAGAATATATCTAATATATATTTCATATTTTCTTTACCCAAACCATTCAAATATAATGCTTTAAAAATCATTAAAAAAGTGATAACATCATTTTTTTATCATTAAATTCTACACTTGCAAATATGAAAATTATTTTACAAATATTCTTTCTTTGTTTTATATATATATATCAAAGTGTTATCACTTTTTAAATTATGTACATCATATATATATACATATATATATGTATATATTTTTTTTTTACCCACTATATCAAACAGATTTTTTGCAATAATAGCCATACAATCACATGAATAAAAAAGGTAAAAATAAATTCAGTCTATATTGAATTATTAATTCTACACACGCATATAGATTTATATGAAATTATGTCTATATAATCCTTTAGAATAAATATTATATATATTTCACATTATTTTTCACAATATTATCTATCTATCTATCTATTGGCGCTTGTTTAGACCTCAAACGGACGGGAAGCCCTGACTCAGTGTGTGTGTGTGTGTGTGCGTGTGTGTGTGTGTGTTGAATCAGCACACACCTCTGACAGGATGAGTTTAAACTCTGGGAAAACTGACACAACGTCGACCGTTAGTGTTTTCTGTCGTCTGTTTCCTGTTCACCCTCTCTCTCTCTCTCTCTCTTTCTTTATCTCCCTCTTTTACTCCCTCGCTTTTTTCTTTTCCTCCACTCGGTCATTTTTCAGAAATAACAAAGAATCCTGAGACGATTGAATAACTTCCTCAAAAAAGGAGACACAAGGGTAGAATGTAAACAAATGAATTAAAATATGAACAACAGCGAAAAACAATTAAAAAAAAATCAGTTACATAATTTACAAATCTTTTTTTTGCAGGAAAAAAATTACAAAAAAAAGATATACGAATATACTGCTATATTGTGATACAATATATCTCATATTCATTATGTAAGATAATAAATAGAAAAATTAAAATAAATGAGAAGCAAGACTTCAATGGGATAAATTAACCCCCAAAACCCCAATTTGAAAATAGAATAAAAAAAAAAAATTTAAACTTAAAAAAAAAGACAAAAATAAGGAAAAAAGATTAAGTCGGAAAGTTGTTTTGCATGTTCAAGGAAAAAAATAGTAACTTGAAAAAAAAAATCACAATATTTGGGAACGTTCTCCATGTTCTGCTCTAGAAGCTCATCCAGAACCTCCTTCTCCTCCTTCATCTTCTCTCCTTCTGCACACTTTCACCCCGCTTCATTCTCTCCTCTCTGATTTCATTATCTGCCTCTCATTATAATTATCACCCCCCCCCCCCCACCGCCAGCCTTGGTACGGTCCAGTGGATGAATTAATTACCAAAGCCAATTAGCGCGAGATTGGCTGATGTTTTAACTAATTAGCTGTAATGAGGGAGACGTGGCTGCCGGCCCTTAATAGAGTCCTGACGGAGGGATGGAGGGGCGGATGGATGGATGGATGGATGGATGGATGGATGGATGGATGGATACATAGAAGGATAGATGGATGGATGGATGGATGGATGGATGGATGGATGGATGGATACATAGAAGGATGGATGGATGGATGGATGGATGGATGGATGCATAGAAGGATAGATGGATGGATGGATGGATGGATGGATGGATGGATGGATGGAGGGATGGATGGATGGATGGATGGATGGATGGATGGAGGGATGGATGGATGGATGGATGGATGGATGGATGGATGGATACATAGAAGGATAGATGGATGGATGGATGGATGGATGGATGGATGGATGGATGGATGGATGGAGGGATGGAGGGATGGATGGATGGATGGATGGATGGATGGATGGATGGATGGATGGATGGATGGATGGAGGGATGGATGGATGGATGGATGGATGGATGGATGGAGGGATGGATGGATGGATGGATGGATGGATGGATGGAGGGATGGATGGATGGATGGATGGATGGATGGATGGATGGATACATAGAAGGATAGATGGATGGATGGATGGATGGATGGATGGATGGATGGATGGATGGATGGAGGGATGGAGGGATGGATGGATGGATGGATGGATGGATGGATGGATGGATGGATGGATACATAGAAGGATGGATGGATGGATGGATGGATACATAGAAGGATAGATGGATGGATGGATGGATGGATGGATGGATGGATGGATGGATGGATGGATAGAAGGATGGATGGATGGATGGATGGATGGATGGATGGATACATAGAAGGATAGATGGATGGATGGATGGATGGATGGATGGATGGATAG
>NC_141308.1:12027500-12060000 GCF_037954325.1 Fistularia commersonii
CGACAGGCCGACGGCGAGGCGTCGCCTGCACGCCAATGAAGCCGCAGGAAGCGCCGCGCTGCACTTCCTGTCTGCCGAAAAACAAAAATGGCTGCCCCATGTGCGTCATAATGGCTTCACTTGTAGAGGAAGAGTGCAGCCTGTCGTTAGCTGCCCTGAAACCACACACACATACACACACACACACACACACACACACAACACGCACACACACGGTGTGCGCACACACACACACACACACACACCTGATCTCCTCCACTGGTGCTCTAGGTGCTCGGGTGGTTGCAGCGCCGGTTTACAGGAAGTGAGTTGCAACGGCGGGCTGAATATATGTGTGTGTGTGTGTGTGTGTGTGTGTGTGTGTGTGTGTGTGTGTGTGTGTGTGTGTGTATGTGTGTGTGTGTGTGTGGTGGGGGGATGTTGGAACAGGAAGTAGTCACCATGGAAATGTGCCCCCCCGGCCCCTGCGCAGTGCCTTGTAAGAAAAAGGCCCCGCCCCCTTCACCACCAGGCTCCGCCCCTTTTTGCACTTACAATCGCTAGACTGAACATCTATCATGCTTATTTTCTTTTAATTTCAGATTTTACTGAATTTCATTGGATAATTTCTTTATTTTACTATATTTAATTTAATTTAATTTAATTTAATTTAATTTAATTTAATTTAATTTTATTTTATTTTATTTTATTTTATTTTATTTTATTCTATTAATATTTTTCCAGCAATTGCTGTTTTACGCTGAACATTCTTCTCCTGTTTTTATGAAATAATTTCTTTGTTGTATTTTATTACACTGTTTTCCTGTTCTTACTGCAATCATTTTCTCCTGTTTTGTGAAATGATTTCTTTTTTTTTTTTCTTTTAATTTAATATAATTTTAATTTACATTTCCTGTTTTCTCTACTGCAATATTTTCTCCTTTTATTTTTTATTTTATTCTATTTTATTTTATTTTATTAATATGTTTTCCTGTTTTTACTGAGTTACTTTTCTGAAATTGTATCTTAATTGTTTTTACATTTTAATTTAATTTAATTTAATTTAATTTAATTTTATTTTATTTTATTTTATTTTTTCCGTTTTCTTCACTGCAATATTTTCTCCTGCTTTTATGCAATAATGTCTTTATTGTATTTTATTTTATTTTATTTTATTTTATTTTATTTTATTTTATTTTATTTTATTTTATTTTATTTTATTTTATTTCCGTTTATATGTTTTCCTGTTTTCCCTGCAATATTTTTCCCCTGTTTTGTGCAATAATACCTCTTACGTGTTTTTACATTTTATTTTATTTTATTTTATTAATACATTTTCCTGTTTTCACCGCAATATTTTTCTCCTGGTTTGTGCAATAACTTCTTAATTTTTTTAAATTTAATTTTATTTAATTTTCTTTTCCCCCCTTTTTTACTGCAATATTTTCTCCAATTTTTATGCATATTTTCTTTATATCATTCAATTGAATTTTAGTTTTCCTTTTTTTTTTCTGTTTGTCTGTTTTTTTTTACTGCAATATTTTTCACCTGTTTTTTTTTATTTCAAGTTTGACTAAATTTACAAATTCGAACGCCAGTTTTCGCCACTTTTTTTTCTCCCCCGTAACCTCAAACGCATTGTCACGGTTGTCATCATTTTTCACCGTCATCTTCATCATCTTCATCTTCATCTTCATCATCTTCATCTTCATCTTCATCTTCATCATCTTCATCATCTTCATCCTGCAAGTCGACTCCCACGGATACAGACGTGTCCATCTTCCTCTTTCCTATTTTTCTTCTGACAGTAAACATGACCTGGTGTATAAATCCAAGCCTTTCACTTTAATATGGCAACAACCATTTGAATGAACACACACACACACACACTCTCACACACACACAAACACACTCACACAGACATCAGTGTGTTCTCTATAATAAGGCCATCACCATTAAAGCTGTCACGGCTGGAGTGCCGAGTGTTACTGCCGAGAAATTACACCTCACTCACCCCGCGCGACACGGCCTGACCCGCACACACACACACACACACACACACACACACGCACACACACACATGCACACACGCTCAGACCACACAGCAGCTCTCCATCTGCGCACACCCACGCGCAACCATTTAACGTCGACGCTATGCATATCAGCAACCGCATGTGTGTGTGTGTGTGTGTTGTGTGTGTGTGTGTCCCAGCATGTGTCTGACGCCTGTATAATTTTCAACCGGGGGAGTCCACACACACACACACACACACACACACACACACGCAGAGCGATAGGGGGTTGGAAAGGTAAGAAAGGGATGAGAGATGGAGGACGGCGGCGGCGGCGGCGAGCGGCTGGAAAACGCCGGAAGAGGTTTCGAAGCCGGGAGATTGACAATGTGTGTGTGTGTGTGTGTGTGTGGGTGTGTGTGTTGTGGGTTTTATTCGATGTGGCGTTAAAGCTGCGTTTTCCAATCAGCTGATTGGCTGTTGGTCAGAAGCCCCGCCCCTCGCGTATCCGCGCTCTCAGGTAGCCAATGGGAGGCGGACGACCGCGATGCGTTCGAGGGCCATCAGGATTTTTGGCCGCCGGAGAAACAGTCGCCCCGGCAGAAGGTCCCGGAAGGTCACCAAAGGTCAATCGGAGAAAAATGAAGCAACGCCAATTCAAAAATTAAATAATTGAATTTTTGCGATTGATTATTGGCTATTGATACAGCAGCAAAAAAAAAAAAAAAAAAAAGCACAAGAAATCAAACAACAAACAAATATAATCAATAAATTTAGGAAAAATAAATAAATGAAAAAATTCATTATAATGGATAGATTAATACATAAATAAACAAATAGAAGGATAAAGAGCCAGTTAAATGAATACAGAAAAAATAAAGTGACAAAGATATGATCTATAGATTGATAAACAAATACAAAACTAAATAGACAATTAAATAGCTGAATAAATTCAATAAATAACATATAAATAATTACAGAAATGAATGAATGAATAGAATTAAATCAACAAACAAATGCAATATAAAAATTGATGAAATAAACTGAAAATCCAAAGAGATAAATATTGATAAAGAATAAATAAATGTAAAAAATAATGAAAGAAATAAAATAAAGGTATGGCGACACACACACCCCGCCCGAGCCGAAGCGCCGCCGCCGCCGCCGCCGCCGCCGATCCCACGGCAGATTTTCCAAACAAGCGGCGCAAACAAGCACCGGTTCACGTGCACATGCACGTGCACGTGCACGCCCCCACGCCGAGCGCTGACACATTTATCACATTAGTATTAGTCGTCCTTCCTGTCGCCGCCATCCTCACAGCTGGTGTTGACACGCGGCCCCCCGGACCCCCGCGGCACCCCCGAGGGCCTCGGCGCGCACGTGCACTCGCACTGGCACGTGCACGCGTGTGAAATCTTGTTTTCTTATTCCCCGCAGTGATAATTTCCCCCGTTAAGAGGAGAGGGGGAGGACCTGCTCGGGAAAGGCAACGACATAAATGGAGGGATAACACAAATTGAAGGAGAAAGGGGGAGGTGTGTGTGTGTGTGTGTGTGTGTGTGTGTGTGTGTGTGTGTGTGTGTGTGTGTGTGTGAAGATTGGTGATGCCAGTTTCCATATGACAAGCGGCGACGTTATGAAGATGGACGGGCGGCGGAGACGGAGCGCCTGACCTTTCCCAAAATGCCACATGTCACCGTGCTTTTATGTCACTCCCTGCAAAACAATATGTCAGGGGCATAAACCCCCCCCCCCCACACACACATCACACACACACACACACACACACACACTCTAAATTATGCTGTTATGGTGTTCTGCAAAAAAATAATCATTAAGATGACATTATTCCACACTTAACTCGGAGGAGGAGGAAGAGGCCCTTTTGAATTTATGATTGGCGGCTGTTTGGGGGCTTTTCTTTTCTTTTCTTTTTTTTTTTTTTCTTTTTTCTTTTATGTTACCGGCGGTCGCCGCGGGAACGGGTGAAGATCAGATTAAAAAAAAAAAAAAAAAAAAAAAAAAAAAAAAGGAGCAATCGAGAGCGTTGATAAATGTGTAATAAACGTGTCATAAACATGTAATAATTGTGTCATAAACACGTTGCGTGTCTATTAACGGTCAACAGGGCATTTAAGCTCAAACCTGAAAACGATTAGTTCTGATCATTAAATAATTGATCACTAATATCAGGAATTGGCTTGAAATGTTGATGATCAATAATCAAGAAAATAATAGATTTAAACAGATATATTTTACTATCGGAGAAGGTTTAGACTTCTCGTGTGGAGGAGGCGAATAAATATCTGTGGATCTTCAAGCTCCGTCTTAAGGAACGTGGAGAACCAAGAGACCAGACCAGGACCAGGAGACCAGACCAGGACCAGGAGACCAGATCGGGGAACCAGAAGAACAGATCCATGAACCAAGAAAATGGATCTGGAACCGAGAGACCAAAAAGTTGGAACGAAGGAACCAGAAGGAAGGATCTGGAAGCTGGAGACCAGACCAGGACCAGGAGACTAGACCAGGACCAGGAGACCAGACCAGGACCAGGAGACCAGACCAGGACCAGGAGACTAGACCAGGACTAGGAGAACATCTCCCATCTCTTGGAGCCGAAGCCTCATCCAGCGTCTGCAAGCTGGTGGAGTTTGACATTTCTGCTGGTCTCTGAGCCGGGAGACGTTCCAGCTTTAAGACATTTGACCCACGTGACCCCGACACGCACACACACCTACACACACACACACACACACACACACACACACACGCCGTCAGCCGTAATCACCACTGACATCAGCAGAATTGAGTTTGGCCGTCGATGCGGACGTCCTCCGCCAGCACGCCGTCCAATCGGCTCGCTGCGGGTCAGAGGGCGCGGTGATGTCATCCCTCCTGACAACAAGACAAACGGCCCGAGAGATTGACAACGCGTGTGTGTGTGTGTGTGTGTGTGTGTGTGTGTTTTCCTTACAGTACAGCATCACCACACTGTTGCAGAATGAAACAAAACAAAGAGTGAAAAAAAGGAGAGAGCGCTCACTCCTCTCGATGGCGGTGGCCGGCTGTAAAGCACGCACGCCGCCGCCACCGCCGCCGCCGCCGCCGCCGCCGCCGCCGCCGCCGGCGGGCCTTTACGGCTTCCATAAACAAGAGCCGCTGATTAATGTCGGCCCCCGTCTTTGGGATTTCTAATAAACTATGACACGTTTACGCCCCGCGGTCAACGCCGCCGAAGCCCTATTAAATGTGTCTGAGAGGATGGATGGCCTCGTCTCACACACACACACACACACACACACACACACACACACTCACACTCACACACACACGTACAATCACGCACACGCGTGCATTCACGCCAGAAAATAAATTAACCAAATAATGCGTTATGCTGTTTTTCCTCTCATTACGAGGCGCTCCTTCGCCGCCGTTTCAAACGCCTCCACGCCCCCCGGCTATCGCCATGGCGATTGTTCTGACGCCATTTCCCACTTGTACTTGTCTTGTACTCGTGTTTAACAACCGAACGGGAGACCTTTGATAGATCACTGAGGAGGGAGGAAAGGAAGGAAAGGAAAGGAAAGGAAAGGAAAGGAAAGGAAAGGAAAGGAAAGGAAAGGAAAGGAAGGAAGGAAGGAAGGAAGGAAGGAAGGAAGGAAAGGAAGGAAGGAGGGAAGGAAGGAAGGAAGGAAGGAAAGGAAAGGAAAGGAAAGGAAAGGAAAGGAAAGGAAAGGAAAGGATGGAAGGAAGGAAGGAAGGAAGGATAGGAAAGGAAAGGAAAGGAAAGGAAAGGAAAGGAAAGGAAAGGAAAGGAAAGGAAAGGAAGGAAGGTAAGGAAGGAAGAAAGGAAGGAAGGAAGGAAGGAAGGAAGGAAGGAAGGAAGGAAGGAAGGAAAGGAAGGAAGGAAGGAAGGAAGGAAGGAAGGAAGGAAGGATAGGAAAGGAAAGGAAAGGAAAGGAAAGGAAAGGAAAGGAAAGGAAAGAAAGGAAGGAAGAAAGGAAGGAAGGAAGGAAGGAAGGAAGGAAGGAAAGGAAGGAAGGAAGGAAGGAAGGAAGGAAGGAAGGAAGGAAGGAAGGAAGGACGGAAGGAAAGGAAAGGAAAGGAAGGAAAGGAATCGAGTGGTGAGGAAAGAAGGAAACAGAAAGGAAGGAAGGAAGGAAGGAAGAAAGAAGGAAAGAAGAAAGGAAAGAAGAAGAAGAAGGAAGGAGGAGGAAGGAAAGAAGGGAAACAGAAAGGAAAGGAAAGAATGGAAGAAAAGAAGAGAAGAAAGAAGAAGAAAGAAAGAAAGAAGAGAAAGAAAGAAGAAGAAAGGAAAGAAAGAAAGGAAGGAAAGGAAAGAAAGGAAAGGAAAGGAAAGGAAAGAAAGGAAAGGAAGGAAGGAAGGAAAGGAAAGGAAAGGAAGGAAAGGAAGGAAGGAAGGAAGGAAGGAAGGAAGGAAGGAAGGAAGAAGGAAGGAAGGAAGGAAGGATAGGAAAGGAAAGGAAAGGAAAGGAAAGGAAGGAAAGGAAAGGAAAGGAAAGGAAGGAAAGGAAAGGAAAGGAAAAGGAAAGGAAAGGAAAGGAAAGGAAAGGAAAGGAAAGAAAGGAAAGGAAAGGTTGGACAGGAAGGACACAAGGAGACTCAGGTCTTTGCTGTTTCTCCAGGAGAAGGAAAGAAGGAGAAGGAAAGAAGGAAGGAAAGAAGGAGGGAAGGAAAGGAGGGAAGGAGGGAGGAAAGTAACCTCTGGGTTCTCCTTAAATGTGGGCGGAGCCTGTATCCACGGCGTGACTCCCGCCCCTCCGCCAGGCTGAAGTCACGGCGGAGGGAAAAAGATGGCGTTGCCAGCGCCGCGGTCTGCCTGACGCTCAGACTGGCGTTCACCTTTCGCCGCCGCCGAGATGAAATCATCCCCCTTTTCCTCCAGACGCTTCGCCGCTCGCCACAGGCCCATTAGCTCCGGCGGCGACCGTCCACACCATCATCGCCACGGCGACCGCCGCCGTTTCATAACCCCAGATTTATGACACGGCGGTTTGGTTTTCCTCCTTGAGTTCACCGTCTTTAAATGTAAATATAAATATACAGAGATCTAAATATCGTTTAGATTATGTTTTTTTTCCTCCGCCAAAATTGCGAAATGGTTCGGCCCGTTCCTCCAGGCGGCGCCGCGGGATACGCCGCAAACTGCCGTCCGTGCCCGCTAGCTAACGACACGACATTATGAAATGATGCTCGGACTGTAGCATCTCCCTAGCATGTTAGCGAGCTAATGACTTGTCGTATGTTCTCTTAATTATAGCAGTTAGCTCTTTTTTGCCTCCCTAGCTGGGGGCTAGTGGTGATTAGCATTGTGGAAACAACCCCGGAATCCATTGCAACAAGCTAACATTACTTTGATAGATTCAGCTGAAACATATTCACGCGGTTGTTAGCGAAATTCAGCGCTGCGCTAACAAAATGGTTAGCTCCTGAGCGTCCTGCAGGTATGTAAACATGTCAAGCTAAGCCATAGAATCTGAGATGTCGGCTTGAGGGCACATGAATTGTCTGCAGGTGAGAAGGATAGCTGGGGCTAGCTGGCCGCTAACAGCAAGCAGTTAGCATTGCTGAAACAACACTCGAATCTGAGGCGACTAGCTTACAGTAAGCAGAGCATTTTGGGGGGATTTCAAACATGACGGGTTCCAAACATTTGTTGATCGCGAAGTTGTAAACGCTCCTATCAGTGTAGCACCCTGTTAGCATGTTAGCATGCCAAGCTAAGCGAAAGCTTCTTGGATGCAAACATTTAGCCACATGTCCACAAATCTCTGAATTGTCTGCATATGAGAAGGATAGCTGGGGCTAGCTAGCGGGTAGCAGCAAACAGTTAGCATTGCTGAAACATTCCTTGAATCCAAAACGACGAGCTAACAGTAAGCGGAGCAATTTTGGGGTATTTTAACATGACGGGTATTTTTACCCGCATGACGCTGGGTTCCAAACATCTGTTGATTGCAAAGTTGTAAACGCTCCTGGCAGTCTAGCACCCTCCTAGCATGTTAGCATGCCAAGTTAAGTGAAAGCACCTCGGATCAAAACATGTCGCCGCAATTCCACCAATCACTTAATTCTCTGCTGGTGAGACGGTTAGCCAGGGCGAGCTGGCGGCTAGCAGCTAGCGTTTCCGAAACACCGCTGCAAGTACAAGCTAATTGTGGTACTTCAAATGTGATATAATTATCCGGCATTCGGCGAGGCTAGTTAGCCGACGCTAACTAGCCTCGCCCCTTCGTTAGCATGCCTATCTTTGTCAGATTAAGACGTGTAGCTCACTCACGCCACCTTCGCTAGCTCGGAGGAGGGGGAACAACATGTGTGAAATGTTCTGGACATTTAGCCACGGATTGTTAGCGGCTACTAGAAGCGTGCCAAACCGAAGTGACCACGAGGATCCACGCCAGGTCGCTAAGCGTCGAGAAGGTGGAGGTTCTACCCCTGCAACAAATCCCGGATTTGGAAACGCCGCTATTATTACGCACCACTTTCCAAACCGTGACATTACAACGCCGCCAATCTTTGCAACCCCCGTCGCTTCCCCTTCCAGATCGACGCCGAAGGGCGAGGCGTGCGAATACGTGTGTGTGTGTAGGAGTGTTTGAAGTGTTTTTCAGCCCCTGCCAACCCCCCCACCTCCTCCCCGCTGGCGTTTTACAAGAGGCCTCGCCTGGCAGCGAGGGGGCAAAACCGCCAGGGCAGAGAAGAAAAGCAAAAGGGCGGTTCTTGCCGAGGATGCAACTGTTGCTATGCCGGGGGGGAAAATATGGCGGCGGCTCTTTTTCCCCGGTGCAGAAGTTTTGGGGGGATGAGTTTCAGGTGCCGTCGTGTGTGGCTGGGTCTTATTATGACACCGCCGTCCGTGTGGGAAGCGCAGGGTGGTATTACCGGGGTGGAAGAGGGGGGCTCTTATTGTGAAATCCCGGTGGAGGGTAATTGGAATTCAATAGGAGTTAGATCATGGCTTCTGCCTTGGTTCCTTTGAGGGAAAAGCTATGGGGGATTAGCAGTCGTTAGCCCATAGTGATGTGAAGTGGAAAGGAACAGCTGGCACTCAGCTAGCCACATGGTATGTGTGTGTGTGTGTGTGTGTGTGTGTGGGGAAAGATAGCAAATGAGGATGGGTGTTTTTTTTTTTTTTTTTTTTTTTTTTTTTGTCGTCCATCCTTTTCCATCCCACACACACACTCTGATGTGTTAGCATTTAAATGAGTAGCTTGGACGCTTCCGCCGCTATGCGGACGACACGCCGATCTATCTCGCTACCTCGCAGGAGGTGCCTGAAGAACCGGAGGTTCTTCTTGGAGCAACGTAGGTTGTGGTCCATCCGTGGATGAAGATACCCCCCCCCCCCCCATCCCCCTTTCCTACTAACATGTTGAACCGACTTGAAATTTTAAAAGGGATCCGTCAGCAGCTGGGGTTGGAGTCTCCGCCCCCTTCTTGTTGCCACCTCGACAGCAGGACGGCGGGGGGGGTGAGTGGGGGTGAGTGGGGGTGAGTGGGGGGTGAGTGGGGCGTGGGTGGGGGTCCACTAAACCCTCAGCCCCGCTGTGTTTTCTTTTTAACAAGCCTTGAACACTTATAGTTTATATGAAAAGCTAGCAGGGCGTTTCGCGTGGCGAGGATGAAGGGATGGAGGAGGAGCCGCCAGGGGATGGGGGGGGGGGGGGGGTCACCCGTCGGCACGGCAACGTGAGACGTTCACATACCTGAGGGTTGGGGTTCTGACAAATATTTATCTCACACACACGCTATGAGACAAAAAATAAGCAAGACTTAAAAAAAAAAAAGCCACAATATAGCTTTAAAAGAAGTAAGATTGTTAACATTCATTGAATTAATTTGATTATATTTTATTTTCAATACTATGATGATAATAATGAATAATATGACTAAATCAGATGATTCAATTTAATTGACCATAGAAATGACCGGATATTATTGTTAAAAATAATAACCATAATAACAAAATTATAATTATTTGTATTTTTACAGCGTAAATGATCAGATATTATTATTATTAATAATAAAAATAATTATTTTCATTTTTTTGTTTACAGTGTAAATATCAGATATTATTATTTTAATTACTAAGAACAATAAAATTACTTTTATTTGTTTATTTTATTTACAGTGTAAAGATCAGATTTTCTTATTAATAATAATAACAATAATAATAAAATACCAATTATTTTTATTTTCATTTTATTTTATTTACAGTATAAATGATCAAATCTTATTTTTTTTATTATTATTAATAATAATAAAATTAGTTTTATCTTATTTTATTTACAGTATAAATGAAATGACCAGATATTCTTAATAGTAATAATAATAAAATATCTTTTATTTTATTAATAGTGTAAACAATCAGATATTGTTATTAGTAAAAACAATAATAATAAAATCCTAATTATTTTTATTTTCATTTTATCTTATTTACAGTGTAAATGATAAGATATTATTTTTATTATTATTATTAATAATAATAATAATAAAATTTATTTTTATTTTATTTTATTTACAGTGTAAATAATAATAACAATTTTATAAAATCTATAGTAATTACAACAACAACTGGACAGATTTTCGGGGGTCTCATGAAGGGTCGAAGGGTCAAAGTCACGTGCCGCCGCCGCCGCCGTCCTCCCGACGCCACCGCGTCCTCGCACCCGTCCAGGTCAGGCTATTAAACGCCAGAATACATTACAGGTGGGGGGGGTAGATTGAGGGGGGGGGTAATAGATTGGAAATATTACAAGCCAAGAATAATTCCATGAAAAAGTCAGGCGGGATCGTCGCTCCAATGAACTCGCCCACAAATCCAGCCGGAAAAAAGGTCCAAATAGAAAATGTTAATTTCGGTGGAATCCCCCCCCCCCACCTTCGTTCGAGCCTCTTTATTAGTGGTAATTGAGGATATGAATTATAAATGGGGGTGATGGCGGCCCTGGAAGCCTTACGGCGCCGCCATTGTTTAACCTTCATCATCCTTTCTTTCTTTTCCACCCTTTTTTTTTTTTTTCTTTTTTTCCCGCCTCCAAAAAAAAAAAAAAAAAAAAAAAAAAAAGGGTTGCCAAGTTGCGTTTTTTTTTTTTTTTTCATGAAACTCTGCGGTAATTGCATAATAAGCGCCAGTGATGTGAACGCTCCGGGCCAGGAATCCAAGAAGAAAAAAAAAAAAAAAAAAAAGGTGGATTCAGGAGGAGGTGGTTTTGGGGGTTTTCTTGGCACCGTTTCTGAGGAGTTCACTTTTTTTTTTTCTTCTTCTTTAATTTTTATATTTCGGCTTCTCAAAGATCGGCGGCTCCACACCTCCCGTCCAGCAGAGTCCATTAGCCGCAGCCGCTCACCCGCGGCCCGCCTGCTTTTTATTTACAACATCAAACGTTTCACTTCATTAAATTACCTTTTCCTCCCCTCCTCCCCCGCCCACCTTAACAAACCACAGCTACGCTAGCCGCGTTTAGCTGAAACATGTTTTCCGAAACAAAAAAGGGGGTTGGAGGTGGAGGGCGAGGGCGCAGTCTGCGCCGGTTTTATGGGGGGAAATAAGGGGTAATTGAGGAGGAGGCACTTAATAGGAAACCGACATTGTGCTGCGACGCAAACCGTTGCTAACAGGAGCTTTGCTCAGCCGCCGCGTCGTTGTTTGATGCCGGCTGGTGTGTGTTTTTTTATGTTGATGTTGTATTTATGGCGGTTTTCGAGGAGGCAGGGCGACGCGCTCGGTGGTCCCGGTGTTGTAATTACCCCTCGTATAAACCGCCTTCGCGTCAGACACGCGGCAACCTACGACGTCGCCGGTTTTGCTAGCTAGCGCGCTAAAACTGGAAAAAACGCCGAGGGCTCGACGCTTTTTACTCGTCGGGATGGTCTCCGTGACGACGGGTCTCCACACAGGGGAGTCAAACCCGGGGGTATCGTTCGACAAATCCTGAGGAGCGAGAATCCCGGTTCTAATCCCGGATACGCCGGACGCCATCTTTGAAATCCAGCCGAAAACCCCAAAAAGCCTTTTCTTTTCTCCCCCCCCCGCCCTCCATCCATCCTCTCCCCCGCTCCCGATTGATCGGGAGTTTGATTTGATCCGGGGTCCCTCATGTACCGCCGCATCTGCAGGCTTGTCCGAGGCGTCAGCCGCGAGAGCGTGGAAATGAAACCGGAGGAGGAGTGAAAGCTAAACATTCCCCGCGATCAATATTCCAATATCTAACATCAGGGAACTCCGATAAGTACAACGCCAGGGACACTTCAATGGCAACATCAAGGCAGTCGGGGAGAAGGGGGGGGGGGGTTCACACACACGCTCGTACATGCATACACACACACACACACACGTTGCCAACGATTAGCGGGTTTCAGATAGTGATCAGGCAAGCACCGTAAAATCCATCCTACTTAGGAGGAAGGGAATAATCCATTTGGGGGCGACAGGTTTCAATACGGTCCATACTAACCATGTCAGGTGGGGGATGTGTGTGTGTGTGTGTGTGTGTGTGTTTGGGGGGGTTGCATACAGCAGCAGGGTGGTAAATCCGCAGCCAAGATGCATTGGCAAGTTTTTTTTTTTTTTTTTTTTGGTTGTTTTCGAATTAATGAAGTGAGGTCATATTGCAAAAAAGAAGGGGGGATAGAATTAGCAATCGATGCTCATCGGGGTGTTTAACCGCCCCGTTATTTAAAAAATAAATTTAAAAAAAAAGGGGTTCGCAAACCAAAGAGCGACACTTTTGTTTTGCAGCAGGCAGCCATATTTGAAGCAGAGCAGAAGTTGTAGTTTTTTAGGCCTTAGCTTGAGAACTACAAGGCCAACCAGGAAAAATAATTATAAGAAATAAACTAAAAATAATAATAATAAAAATGAATGTTCAGGATTTTCTTTGAAAAAATACAATAAAATGTGCCATATTTAAGCTTTCAGATGAAATTAAATTTTGTAAAACAAATTGTGAATAAAATGTATTATAAATACTTATATAATGCAATATATATATAGAAAAAAAGAACGAAAAGTTGTTGTGTCACATTTGCGCCTTTAGATATGATGAAACATCTATTTAATAAAATACATTAGGAATATGGGAAATATAGGAAAATACTGTATATTACAAAGAAAAACGGAAAAAAAATGTTACCCCCTTACACCTTGGCGGAGGGAGAAAAATAATCTAAACTATACTTATATCTCTATATGTTTATATTTACATTTAAAGATGGGCAAAGTAAAGTAGGAAAACCAAACCGACATGTCATAAATCTGGGGTTTTAAAAAATATTACACTTTTCCAAAATACATATATACAAATAAGTATTACAGAAAATAAATACCACAAACCCCAAATAATAAAGTTTTCATGTTAACCTTTTCATAAAGGAGGTAAGAACTTTCTTTTATTTGAATTTTACATTTTTAAAAAAATTTAAAGGACGGTAGGAATCTCTGAACATGCCGAGCAACATTATAACTTTATTAAAAGCTTATTATTCCGTTATTAAAGCCTTAAAACGGTGAGACACTTTAAAACTTTAAAATTTTCCTCTTCTTTTTTTTTCCAGTCAGAGCCCGTCCATCTCACCGCAAAACATCTTCTTTGTTTGTTTGGGCGAGAAGCAACGAGCGACCTCGCGCGCGCGCGCGCGTGTGTGTGTGTGTGTGTGTGTCGGCGCCGTGAGGTGACCCCTGACGACCGGTGGTCATCCGAGCGCTGACCACAGCGGGTCGATACCCGACCATCTCGCCCTGCTCCTCCTCCTCCTCCTGGAGCTGCTGCCGCTCCCTGCAAGCCCCATTCAGGGCCCCAATCAATGTCGAATTATGGGTTATTTATTGAATAATCAAAACGGTATTACAGGTCCGGACGACCCGGCTGACAATACCAGGCGTCGGCGGGCCGGGACTATTTATCAGCCCCGCCGCCGTGCACGCGCGCCAAATTAGGGTAATCAGCTGGCATGTAAACAGTCGGCCGGCAGCTGGCTGCCAGACAGCCAGGCTATTACTCACTTCCACTTATCGCCGCTGACGCGTGCACGCACGTGTGTGTGTGTGTGTGTGTGTGTGTGCGCGCGTGCCTGTGTGTGTTTCTACATGTTAGCGAGAACAGATGCGATGTATGCATTTAAGGTTGTGCTGTTTGCTGTGCAGGAGTGTGTTGATGCAGTACTTGTATATACAGGTAATATAGGCATTGCAGGAGTGTGTGTGTGTGTGTGTGTGTGTGAGTGTGTGTGTGTGAGTGTGTTGATACAGTAATTGTAGATGAGCAGATGTAATATATGCATTTAAGCTAGAGCTGTTTGCCGCACGGAAGTTTGTGTGTGTGTGTGTGTGTGTGTGTGTGTGTGCATGTATGTGTTGATACAGTACTTGTAGAGAAGCAGATGCAATATATGAATTTAAGCTAGTGCTGTTTGCTGTGCATGAGTGTGTGTGTGTATGTGTGTATGTATGTGTGTATGTGTGTATGTGTTTGTGTGTGTGTGTGTGTGTGTGTGGAGTGTGTGTGTGTGTCTGTGTCTTTGAATTGATACAATACTTGTAGACAAGCAGATGCAAAATACACATTTAAGCTAGTGCTGTTTGTTGTGCACGAGTGTGTATGTATGTGTGTGTACGTGTGTGTGTGTGTGTGTGAGTGTGTGTGTGTGTGTGCAGATGCAATATATGCATTTATGCTAGTGCTGTTTGCTGTGCAGAAGTGTGTGTGTGTGTGTGTGTGTATGTGTGTGTGTGTGTGTGTGTGATCATGTGGGCGACATGTGTGTCTAGTGACTCCAGAACTCTTAAATCATACACAAAACCCCCTGAAAATAAAAAATAATAAAGAGATAAAATAAAATAAATTTTACAAAGTACCAGCAGCGTTGCCATGGCGCCAGAAAAATCAAGAATAAATAAACAAATAAATAAAAAATTCCAAATCAATGCGGGAAATCCGAGGGGCTTGTCTGTGGAGCCCAGAGTCCCCGGACCACTTGTAAACTAATCTGGCAGGGCAGCCTGAGTGTTAGAGGTCAACAGACATCATTACAGCGGGTGTGCAGGGGGCAGAGGAGAGGGCAAGGAGTGTGTGTGTGTGTGTGTTAGTGTGTGTGTGTGTGTGTGAAGGGCAGATGAGAGGGCAAGCATGGCTGCTGTGGGCAGATCCTCTTTCCTCTCAAGAGCCTAGGCCTGTGGTGAGCGGCTGACGGCGCGTGTGTGTGTGTGTGTGTGTGAGTGAGTGTGTGTAAGTGAGTGTGTGTGTGTGTGTGTGTGTGTGTGTGTGGGGGGGGGGGTGTCAGGTTGTGGGGGTCCTGACAGTGAGTCGGACCGGGTGGACAACCTGAGACGACCTGAGAACCAAAACAAAGTGAGGAAGATGTCTTCATAAAATCATGTAGTGTGTGTGTGTGTGTGTGTGTGTGTGCGTGTGCATTCAAAGCGTGAAACTCTTGCCCCGCCTCTCACCGCCGCAGCTACCAGAATGCCAATGGGTGTAAAACCAGTAGGAGTGACCGTGTCCCTGAACGCATCGCCAGTGTCCACATACATTGAAATGCATTGCGAACCTAGAGTGGGAAATCGGAGCGCCGCTGAAACCGACAGGAAATCGCGGGGTACGAGAGTCATCCAATCAGCGAGGCCGCGTGAAGGAGCAAAGGGAAGGCGGATCCCGCCCTCCACCTCCTCCTCCTCCATCTATTTCCCTGCCCCTCTCGCTTTTACGACCTCTGCACTGTCCGCACTTATTGCATGTTGCCATATTTTCATCCCTCAAAAAGCATTAGAAAAGCCGGCGTCAGGGCGGGGTAAGTGAATTAGGATTGGTTTTTACCCCCGATGGGTGTGGGGCGTGGGGGAGGTAGGGTTACCCGCAATAAGATCACAACCGGTCCAATTTTATTTCCCGTTGCCATTCAAAACAAACAATGGGCACCTAATAGCCCTGCAGCATCTGCGGCCTCGCTCGGGCCAAAACACACATGATGGCCCCCCGGTCGATAGACGCCGACAGCCGCGCGAGATGGACGAGCAGGGGGGGGTCGCCGGGCGGGAGGCGGGGGGTGTTAGCCGGGGGGACGGGGGGTGATTTCTCTCCACGATAGCCGCGAGCTGCCTGGAACAGCGGTTAGCCGCCGCTAAAATTAGCCTGAGTGCTCGCGCCGCCGTCGATGGTATCAGTGGGGGAAAAGACGGGGGTGGAAGCGAGCGGGAGGAAGAGGAGGACGTGCACGAGGGCGCGATGATGAAGATTGTTTGTTGCGTGTTGGCTTGTCCTGGAAGGAAGCGCGACGCCAGAGGTAAATAGCAGCGACATGCTAACGCATACGCTCTGTCAGGCACACGCCACGTATCCACCTTAAGGGATTTAAATGCTAGTTTGGCTAATTTGGCTAATTTCTCGTTTAGCTTTTGGGTCCAAAAATGCATGTTTTTAAATAAAAATCTCCAGTTTGATCCAGCGGAGAATATAAAAAAAAAAAAAAAAAAAGAAAACAGCAAGCTTCTTAAAAATGAAAACTTTGACGCCCCGATATTCAGTGTTTTTCGTGCCTTTTTTCATGTTTCTTTGAATAAGCGTCTCCGGTTTGTTCCAGAATGTTCACAGCTTGCCGATGATCCAGTGATTTATAAAACAAAAATCTAAATAACTCGTACTTTTTAAGCTAATTTTGCACGGTGAGTACTTCCTGTTAACATATTTCATTATTTAGTACCCATGTCTGCATTTCTACATGACAAATAGTATTACATTTTTTGAATATTTATACTATTTCGATATCTTTTTATGACTTCCAGATAATATATAATAATAATAATAATAATAATAATAATAACATTTGTTTACCCTGTCTTACTCAACATGTACACAAACCCAGTATACACATACTCAAAATACAGATTTAAAAGAAACAATAAAAATAAAAACAATGAAAGCAACAAAGGTGTAAAAATGCTATCTAATTTTTGTGGATGTCTTTTGCTATCTTAATTTTCTTTTATTTACATTTATAATAATATTTATTGATATTGATACTGTTATTGTTGCGCTGCTGTGACCAAAGAATTTTTCTTATGGGGATCAATAAATCTTACCTCATTAAAAATTAAAAATAAAAATATAAAAAATAAAAAATGAAAAATGAAAAAAAAAAAAAAAAAAAAAAAATAGAAAATAAAAAATAAAAAATAAAAATGACAGTGCAGTTGCTGATGTTTTTCCCCTGAACACACCCTCGCCAGCTTTATGTTAGCTTTCATCTCAAATTAGCTTTTGGCTTAAATTAGCTTTGAGCTAACGCCATCTTCAACCTGGGTGAGCCCGTTGCAGGGAGTTAGCGTGAAATTCTGGGACGTTGCTGTAATTACAGAGGTAATTACCTGCAATTCCCTATGACTTCCCATCTCCCGCCCGCCCCCCCCGACACGTGGTGGCCTCCGGTCAGACGCTAACTCCCCGAGAAGCGGCTAATAATCTGTGATAACAGCCCAAACGTCCCGCCGTGTAATCTGGCCATCTATTCGCCCCGCGGCTACCGCTGTTAGCAAGGGTGTACCTGCAGAATCACCCCCCCCCCCCACGCTGATGACATTATCACACACACGCGTAACCATTGTAACAGGGTCACCCGCAGTGCACCTACGACACACACACACGCCGAATGACCTACAGTGTGAACACACACACACACACACCAAAATCCCAGGGGTGCGCAGTTAAAGAAGCTTCCTCTTTGGTTGCTTCTCATTACAGCCCATTAGGCAGGTGCTTCAATCAGCTGTGTGTGTGTGTGTGTGTGTGTGTGTGTGTGTGTGTGTGTGTTTGTGTGTGTGTGAGAGAGAGAGAGAGAGAACGAGAGAGAGGGAGGGTTTAGGGGTCACCCTTCATTGGCTAACAAGTAGGGTAAAGGAATTAAGCTACAGAAAGGAGGAGGGCTAACACCTGCACACACACACACACACACACACACACACACACACACATACTAGGTTATCGATCGCAACCAGCATCTCACCCTTGCCTCCCTGACCTCCCAAACGACGTGTTTATTTACTTTGCCACCACACACACACTCAAGTCTCACACACACACACACACACACACACTCAAGTTTCACACACACACACACACACACACACACACACACACACACACACACACACACACATACGTGCACAAGAGGTAAATAAGCCATTGTCAAGTGTAAAATAAAATAAGTTGATAAGTGAAATCCACATCCAGTGTTCATATTAGAAAACTTATTTTAAAAAGCAGATAAAGTGCATTTTATACACCTATACATACATATATATATATATATATATATATATATATATATATATATATATATAAAATAAAACAATATATCTATAATAGAGAAGAGGTATAAATGACTTGATGTTGGAGTGTGGGACTGTAAAAGTATCAAATCATGTAAATAATCAAACTTGCTTATTACATTGTTATGAATCCAAATCTGTAATAACAGTGTTATTACTGCGGTAATAATGACGGGATCAATTTTTCCTTTTTTCATCAGCGAGGGGAAACCTGACAGCGCGCACGTATCACTCCGGCGATTCCTTTGCCGGCGCCTCAGCTGATAACGTTATGACACAACGTGGAGTGGGCGGGGTTAAGACACGCAACATGGACTTTTATGAGTCCACCAACCCCCTGATGAACTTTACTTCTGCCTGCGGTGCTTGCGGAGGCGTGCGGCGAGGTCTGGGCCGCGTTCGCCGCTCACTGCGGGGTTTGAAGATTCCGGATAAATTGGCTTCATAGCTAGCATTGAGAAAAAAAACATTCTCTGAAACGTCCAGCAGGTCCCCTGGATTTGGTTGTACCTTCAGAGTAAGGGGAAAGAACCTTCTTGAACAGTATCCAGCAACTAGCATGTTATATTAGCTTCCCAACCACATCGATTTCTAATGTGTAGCATGCTGTATTAGCTTCCTAGCACCATTGGTTTCGAATGTGGAGCATGCTGTATTAGCTTCCCAACCACATCGGTTTCTAATGTGTAGCATGCTATATTAGCTTCCCAACCACATCGATTTCTAATGTGTAGCATGCTGTATTAGCTTCCTAGCGCCATTGGTTTCTAATGTGGAGCATGCTGTATTAGCTTCCCAACCACATCGGTTTCTAATGTGTAGCATGCTATATTAGCTTCCCAACCACATCGATTTCTAATGTGTAGCATGCTGTATTAGCTTCCTAGCGCCATTGGTTTCTAATGTGTAGCATGCTGTATTAGCTTCCCAACCACATTGGTTTCTAATGTGTAGCATGCTATATTAGCTTCTCAACCACATTGGTTTCTAATGTGTACCCAAGCAGTGCTGTTTCACTGACTCAAGTCAACTCCTGTCGGCCGACCAATGGGATTTGAGCACTAAATCCCGCCCCCACCGCTCTTCCCCCACCAGACCCTCCTGTCCTGCACTACAGGGGGCGCCGGACTCGCACCGATCGGACGCTAGCTCCGCCTCTTGCGCTACTGTATAGCACTTGGGCGACTCCGGAGTGGACGTTAACCGTGTCGGTCGGCAAATGTCGACCGCATGCCGCGCTGGGTATTCTTTTATGTACGCTCACCGTGCACTGGGGAGCAGGGAGGGGTAGGTGGAAGGGTGGGGGTGTCGGCAGCCGGGCGGCCCATCCGCGGTGATTAGTAGTAAAATTTTAATGGGGCATCCATACATATGTCTCGCTGTCAGATTTACGAGGGCATTTATACAGGCATGCCTCACCATGCCAGCTCCGGCTGCAGACAGCCAGGATGCTGTCACACACACACACACACACACACACACACACAGAGTCATAGATGGACACACACACCAGACAGTGTCTCTTTCTGTCACGGCCTTGTTTAGCAGTGCCACGGGGACCCGTACCGTGGCGGGGCTGTCAGCGCTCGCTGCTCGGGGCCCTAAATGAAGGCATCAAGCGCTCCCAACCCGCTCGCCCCCTCCAACCCTCCACCCTCCGTCGTAATAAAACCCAGTCAACAAGCCCCCGCCGCCGGCAACACATAATGGGCTTTTTATTTCCGTTTGGTCGCCCCAGCCTACAGAATTAAAGCCCCCCCACCCCCGGTTTTGGTGAATAGAGGACAAGGTAGCCTCAAGGTCAGTGGTGGAGGTGGAGGTGGTGGAGATGTTGGGGGGGTTGCAGATCCAGCGCCGCAAACACCCAGGAGGTGGAGATTATCGGAGAAGGCTTGCAAAAGGAACTGGAGTAAGAGGGGAGCGATGCCGACGCCTGTCGATTCCAAGGTGCCGATTGGGCGTTTCGCCCGAAAAACGCCGCCCGCGATTGTGGCGATGTTGCCGAGCAACCGTTTACGTACCTCTGTGAAAGCTAAAAATGGCAGCTATGCTAACGAGGCCCATCAGGTGGCGGCGGGCGGACTTGTGCGCCCCTCGACCCCGGTGATCAAATTGCCCGAACTGCCCTGTTGGGGAGGGCGCAGGATGCCGGCGAGGGAAGGTCAAGGGTTGCTATGTTAAGGCACCCTAACAGGCCATGTGTGGGTGTGTGTGTGTGTGTGTGTGTGTGTGTGTGTGTGTGTGTGTGTGAACAGGATACTCCATGTGGCAGTTTTGGCTAATGAGAACAAAACAGACTACAGACGGTGACAGGTGTTTTTTTTTTTTTTTTTTAGTTTAGGGGTTGAACAGGAAACTCCCACACACACACACACACACACACACACACACACACACACACACACACACACACCTGCACCAGACCATCTGGTAAGGCTCGAGGCAGAGACTTCCATGTTTTGTCTTCTTTCACAGTGACCCGACGCGACCACGTCCCTAACATCTTGGGTAAATGATTAAGATGGCGGTGGTTGGAATCCTGCTCCTCAGACTCCGGGGTCACGCGGCCGTTTTTTATGACCCCCTAGTCCTATTTAGTCATATCTGAGATTATTAATATGTTCAGTCTTAATCATTAACAGCTGCTTGGTAAGTTGTTGCCTTTATGGAGGAGGAGGGTCACCCTGGGTTCACCTCCCCGATGGAGCTGCCCGGTCCCCTAGGTGACCTTCACCTGGAAACATCTCCCAGGAGGACGACAAGGAGCGCCTCCTCTCAGGACATCCAGGGATTATCGGGCCGTTCAATCCCATAATCCCCCATGTGAATTTTTTTGGGAACTCCAAAATCCTAAGGGACCGAAGCAGGTGTCCGGCGGAACTCCCAAAGGGCCTGATGTGGAAATAGCGGCAGCCTTATCGCCTGGACGGAGATCTGTCGAGTCACTTTCCTGTAATCTGCTCGGACTATCAGCGGGTCCTAAGTCTAGCGGCTCCCGTTTGGCTTCCTCTTTCTGTTTTTTTTTTCCCCAGAAGTCCAAAGCCTCGTATTTTGGTTCCATGTCAGACAAGAACCCGGTCCTTTTGGTGAACTTCACCCGACTGCTACCGCTAATCCTCACCCCACCTGGGATGGAGTCCCTCTAATCTCAGGTTGACCCCTTTTTGGCGCCCGTTTTAGCTAACGCCAGGCTAAGCGACGCTCTCCTTTGACAAATCTGTCGGATTAAAACCAGTTAGCGACGACGCTCCGCTCCCTTACGCTTACCTTGTACTTCTAAGTGCAGCGACTCAATTAAAGCGGGCTGAGCGACCGAGCGTCGAAGGGGGGCTCGGTAAAAACCCAGGGCGGGTTTCGCCTCTGACAAATAGACCCGGGTGAGACACGCCATTACGGGAGTGGCTAACCATCACCGGAGTACTTAGTGAGCGCCTCCTGATAACGGCGGCGGGACCCCGCCTTTTAGGGGCGATACTTTACTTAATTGAGTGTGAAACCTTTATCACTACGGAGACGAGGGAGGGGACGGGACGGCGGCGGCGGCGGCGGCGGCGGCGGCGGCGTGGGGATGAAGGAGAGGCCAGTGGGGAGGGCCCAGAGGAAGAGGAGGAGGTGAACGCTCGTCCCCTCGCCAGATGAAGTGGCGGTATTATAGGCAGGTAGCCTCGGCGTGAACCCCCGCCCCTCCCCCGGTGTTAACCCCCATCCGCTGTACCCCCAGAGTGCCGAACCCCACCGCTCCGTCATGCTATTACCTCGCTGTCTCTTTCATTATCTGCCGTGAACTCTGGGTAACCCCCGCGGCGGCCATCCTTTATGTCACGCCGCGCGCCGCCGCCCGTGATTTAGGCCCATCCGGTGCACCTAATTTGATTTCATCATCGCGCCGGGAAGGAGGGGTGGGTTGGAGGCGGGCGAGGTGGGGGGGATGGAGGTGCAGAAGGTGGAGGTGGGCGTCTCCGGAGGGGGGTCACATTGGTAAGCGTTAGCCGAACGGCTCGCGGAGGCTAATGAAGTGATGGCGCTTTCGTTACCCGCTCGTAACATTCGCCCGAAACACTATTGACGAGGGCCAATCGGAGGGGAGGACGAGTGGCTCCGCCCCCTCCACGCTCCCTCAACTCCAAACTCCAAAGGAAACTCCTTCCTTTCCTTTCCTTTCCTTTCCTTTCCTTTCCTTTCCTTTCCTTCCCTTCCCTTCCCTTCCCTTCCCTTCCCTTCCCTTCCCTTCCCTTCCTTTCCTTTCCTGTCCTTTCCTTTCCTTTCCTTTCCTTTCCTTTCCTTTCCTTTCCTTTCCTTTCCTTTCCTTTCCTTTCCTTTCCTTTCCTTTCCTTCCCTTCTCTTCCCTTCCCTTCCCTTCCCTTCCCTTCCCTTCCCTTCCCTTCCTTTCCTTTCCTTTCCTGTCCTTTCCTTTCCTTTCCTTTCCTTCTTTTCCTCTTGTTTCCTTTCCTTTCCTTTCCTTTCCTTTCCTTTCCTTTCCTTTCCTTTCCTTCCTTCTTCCCTTCCCTTCCCTTCCCTTCCCTTCCCTTCCCTTCCCTTCCCTTCCCTTCCTTTCCTTTCCTTTCCTTTCCTTTCCTTTCCTTTCCTTTCCTTTCCCGTTACTTCTCAGACAGTCACTCTTCTTGTTTTCCTTTCCCTCATCCTCATTCTTCATGACAACGTGTCCTCCGCTCTCCGACTGCAGATAGAATTAATCTAAGTGTCTGCGGTCATCTGTCCATGTGACACACACACACACACACACACACACACACACACAGACTCGGTAATCGCCAGCCATTAGGACGCACTGAAAGAGACAACAAAGCAAAAGTGTCGTCGCCCAACCGCTTATTATTGTTCACTCAATACGCCGTCAAGACGAGTGCGTAAACAGTCGGAAAGGCCGCCAACACACACACACACACACACACTCACACACACATATCTGCCAGCACTGACGCACACTTGTGTGTGTGTGTGTGTGTGTGTGTGTGTCAAGACTCCACCGAAACGGTTCACTGTAATAGAACCGTTCACTCTGGCGGGGAAACGAAACAGAAAAATAAAAAAAGCCCCGCAGGGTAATGGCATCAGGAGGTCTGCGGAGAAGAACGGGAGCCATCCGTCAACGTCGGGGTCGGAGGAAAGCTGGGGGTCGTCCTTTACGAGCTACGAGGGGTTTCCGAGCGATCGCCGGAATGTGATTACCTGGAAGAACCTGCCCTGTCCCAGAAAAGGGGTTTGTTGTTTGTTGCCCCCCCCACTCGCCCCACCCTGCGTGCACGCCGTCGTGCACGAGGGCAAGTCGCCGGCCCCTCCATCAGACTCCTCGTTACGTCCGTTGTTGTTCTTTTTCCGTTGCGCATACATGGGGAAAGTGGTGGCAGCGGCGCCATGAGGCCTGTGGCTCCGCCCCCAGTAGCTCCGCCCCCAGTAGCTCCGCCCCCAGTAGCTCCGGGATTCATGCTTCGGGTAAAATTCGTTGCAAATAAAAAAAAAAGCAGAGCCAAAAAAAAAACCCTGCGAAGACTTTATATATTATATTTTACAATTAGAATATCAACCTGTTTGCAGACGACACTGCGGTTTACATTGATCACAATCCAAACTTATTAATTTCTCTCTGCCCCTTTATTTTTTTTATATATGTATAAGTGTGTGTGTGAATATAATTTTATTTTATTTTTTGATTTTTTTTTAACAAATTTCTGGAAATGTTTTTTTTCACTTCTTTCGCAGTGCATCTGTTTTCTTTTGCTTGCGCTAGTTCAGGGTTCGGCGAATTGAAGTGTATTTTATTTGTGTAAGTTCCTTTTTTTTAATTTTAGTTCTAAATTGGAAGATTATTGTGATCTTGAAATATCAAAATAAAATTATATTATTATTTTTCGACCCCCAAAATATACATCACATTCGCAGAAGCCGGTACACCCGCCAAGACGCCGTCAATTTGTTGAGACTTTCAACCCCAGGTAGGCAAAATATGAAAAAGCAATATACTTTTATTTTATACATCAAAAAGTAACTGCGGCCCCCAGTGTTTTCTTTTCGGTGGAAACCGGGTCCAAATGGCTCTTTGGGTGTTAAAGGTTGCCGACCCCTGCGCTAGTTAGCTTAACGCAAGGAATTAGTGCCCTTAGCCGGTCAAAGAGAAGCTTGAATGAAGTAGTTCCGGTTGCAGCGTTTCCCATAGGTCAGCGGGTTAATCCTTTGAAATAAACAGGCTGCAATAACCCAGATGGAGTGTCAACAAGCTAGCGGTTCAGAAAAAATGCTGAATGTAGCTTTGACACGTCCGGACACGAGACGGCGGGGAAGCAAATCTCAAATCGGTCATTTTCTGAATGGAATTCCAGCGCCGACAGCATGGAGGCTGGTCGTTTACAAAATCATACCGGAAGTGGGTTTGTAGAGCAGGAAGCAAACCTCCTCGCTGTGTGTGTGTGTGTGTGTGTGTGTGTGTGTGTGTGTGTGTGTGTGTGTGTGTGTGAAGAATATGTGTGTGCTGCTACTTGCATGCAATGGATGCAGTATAAGATAGTGGTGTTTGCTGTGCAGGTGTGTGTGCGTGTGCGTGTGTGTGTGTGTGTGTGTGTCGCCACGTGTAAAACCCACCGAACAACCAAATAAATAAATAAATCACTTACCTGCACGGTGAAGCCAAATAGGGTGGGGTTGGGGAAACGCCACATGGGAAAGAGGAAGAGAGACATTATTAGAGCTATTAGCATTAGCTTAGCAACACACCGCATGTATTTCCGTCATTAACGTAACAATAATAATCATAATAATGATGCATTTCTTTTAAATCACCTTTCTTGACACTCAGCAGACTTGTAAAGACATGTCACTGAAATGCTGACATGACTTTTATAAATAACTTTATTCACACACACACACACACACACACACACACACACACATATTTAAAAGGCGACTTATTTCACAGCGGCGAAGGATGGCCGTAAATCCAGCGTCACATTATTCTCCGCCTGCAGTCATTAAGCGAGTAGCCGGCATGTCAACAGCCACGTGTGTGTTTTTCATGTGTGTGTGTGTGTGCGTGTATTTCAGTTTTTTTATTTTTACTTTTTTTAGCGCCACCCGCTAACACAGAAAACCCTTGTTAAATTTCAAGTCGAGAACAGACGCAACCGCAGGCCTCCACCATCTTCTTCATCTTCTCCCCCCCCCCCCCTCCTTCCCTCGCTGTGGTGTAAACACAGATTGTTAGGTTAGGGGTTAAAAGTGTTGTGCTTAGATTCTCTCAGCGCTAATCTGATTTCTCCTCTCTTTGCGCGTCTATATTTATTTGGTTTTGTCAACACTCACGTCTCTCTCTCTCTCTCTCTCTGCTAGCGTATTGATCGCTGCTAATGGATTGGCTCTGATTCCGGAGACGTCTAACATGCTTTCCTATCCTCTTATTTTCACCCGGGGAAATCAATGAGGAAAGGCCTGCGAATTTAGACCGGATCAGGTTTTAAGGAATTTACAGTGGGAGGAGGAGGCGGGGCCACGACGGCGGCGAAGGCCGGCCCCCTTTTCGGGCACCGACCCACGCTTCGCCCTCGGCTCTCCGGGATTATTTCGGATTACGACGGAGGGGCGGGGGGGGTAAAATCCAAGACGGGGACGACGGGTTTATTTTTCCAAATTGGTTGAATATTTGTATTTACCCAATTATTTTTTCACAGTAATGAACAAAACAACAAGAAGGACGGCGATTATTTCATTAAAAGTGACGTCCTCATGCAAGGATGGGTTGTTTTTAACTTTTCCTTGCTAACTTTTTGCTATCATGTCCTAATTCTGTAAAAAATACCTGAATTTTCCCTTGTTATCTATTCTATCCTTGTTGTTGCTGTTGTCACTTTTTTTTTTTTTTCTATTTATATGTCTCTTCTATTTTATATTTATATTCATATTTATTGATGTGGTTATTGTTGCGCTGCCTTGACAACAAATTTCCTTTACGGGGATCAATAAATTACTATCTTATCCGAGGATTTGTCTGATGAAAGAAAAACAACACAAAACTGAGAATCTAAATCAATTCAGTACTTCCTGCTAACGGCTTATTTCCAATTTAGCTGATTCTTTTGAATAATCTGGACAAAATGAGTTGAGTAAAACATAAACCTGAGCATGTTATTTCTTACCGTGAATTCCATTTTCTAATTTTTAAATTGTATTAATCCCTCATTAAGGGACTCCCTTTCTTCCTGCATAAAGGTGACACATAGACATAGATTGCGTCGATATAAAACTACAAATGTTGAGAAATATGTGAAAAATACGCCGATCCCTGAGAACGTGGCCACTAGCAGGCGCCAAAGCTGCTTCTACTAGCTTGCAGATGCAGCTGGAGGCTGCAGGGGCGGCGGGTTCGCCCCCGGGGTAATTTGGGCGTCCGTAGCTACAATCGGATCGAACACGCAGCTGAATTGACGGCAGCGAGATTCCGGTCGCCAGGAAGGGGGACTTCCTGTCCGGGCGCGTTTGGGAAACGAGACGGCGGGCGAGCGACTTCTAAATCGACGATTTTTCCAATGGAGTTCTGCAATGGAGTTTCACCACTTGCGTGAACTCGAGGTGATTTCGTGACACCTTTGTATGTGTATTTTGCAGTATAACTACAAACCTCTTGTGATGCTTCTTGGTATTTCGACAAAATATTTTTACCAAACCACGGGGAAGGGTGAGCCCGGCGTTGAACGCGGCGAGGGGAAGAGCAACAACTCCAGGCTATTTCTGAATGTTTGTTGACCAAACAGCGGCTGTCAACAATCTCAGAATAGAAAGTCTGACGTGCATGGATGTGGGAGGGAGGGGTGGGGATCATCCTGACACGGCCTTCGGCCCCTTCCGCCGCCCCTCCCGCCGCCGCCGCCGCCACCGCCACCGCCGCCGCCACTGCTTCCCATTTCCTGCCGCCAATTTGACAGCGAAGAGGGCAAACATGAGGGTGCCATCTTCCCCTGCACCCCTGACCTTCAGCCAGCGGGGCAGCTAAAATTGGTTAATGTGACCGTCGAGATGGATAAAAAAAAAAAAAAGAGTGAGGAGCACGCACACACACACACACACACACACACACACACACACACACACACACACCAGAGGAGGGAGCATGGCCGGAGACAGAGGTCCCCACCGCTGCTCAAACAACGGATGAAGGAGTGTTAAATCTGAGAAGGTAATCAATGACCAATGAGGAGTTTGACTCTGTGTGTGTGTGTGTGTGTGTGTGTGTGTGTGTGTGCGGGCAGAAGAGCCCGGCGGGTCAGAAACTCGATCCTGGGGCCAGATCATTTATAAATGGGAGGATATTGATGACTTCACTGTGTGTGTGTGAGTGTGTGTGTGTGTGTGTGTGGTTGGGGGGAAAGATTACACCTCTCGCAGACTGTGTGCCCGTGTGTGTGTGTGTGTGTGTGTGTGTGTGTGTGTGTGTAGGTGGGAAGATATCAATGTGCTCCCTGACTCTTCACACAGCTGAGCAAATTGGAGAAGTTGTCAGGAGTCACAACACGAGGTGAGGCAGCAGGCCGGGCGGCGCTGGGCCGCCGCTCAACACGCCACTACCGGGGATATTATGGGATGTACAGGGTGGCGGCGGCGCTAGCGGGGGGGTTTGATTCCACCCGGGCTGTCCGTGATGCATCCGAACCGTTCCCACCTGAGAAGCCACAACGGGAAACCTCTCTCCCCTCTTCTTCCGTTGATTTTATTTACATCCTTGTTGCTAGGCAACGCCCAAACTATCATTACGAGCCGTTTCTCAACCTCGCCCGAGTCCAGGTCGACAAGCGGGCGCATTCGTAAACCGCTTTCCGCCCACGGATCACTTCCTGTTTATTGATATGATCAGGATCATGATAAATTCCAGGCAAGGGTGCACGGCGGCGGTTCTTGCAGCACCCCGAGGGTTGCTTTTAGCCCCCCCCCCCCCAAAATCCACCCACTCACCCCACCCGACCTTCGCCCTTTCACAGGGCGACGGAGTGGCCGTCGCTTTGTCCCGTTGCACAAACATTCCCACAGAAAAAAAAAACAGAAGGGGCAAAAAAAAAAAAAAAAAAAAAAAAAAAAACATTTAGCCCCTTTTTACTGACTCTCCACCCCCCCCCCCCCAAAAAAAAAGGGTGGCGGGGGTTTAAGGGGGGGGGGTTCCCCTCCACCCTCCAATTTCACACACACACACACACGGGTCAGAACACACAAAATGAACCCACCCGGTCAACAGCTGTACACGAGGTGACAAATTGGGGTCTTTGTGTGCCTAAAGGGGTGTATGTGTGTGTGTGTGTTGGATGGTACCCCCCGGTTTTCGCACACACAACCATTGAGCCGACCGCGTCCATTGTGTGTATGGATGTGTGTGTGTGTGTGTATGGGGGGGGGGGTGACAATGCACCCAACCCAACCCACCCTCCAAGAGGAGAAATATGGTGGTGCCTTTGTGGGAGGTAAGGAGCTGCAGTTCATTGAGCCGCTGATATAGAGACGGACAGATGAACAGGGAGAGGAGAAAGAGGAGTGCATAAGAACGGGGGGAGGAGGGAAAACCCTGGGGGGGGCAGGAGGGAGGTGATGGGAGAGATTTTACCCCCCGAAAAACAAAAAAAAACACCCTGAAATCGAACGTTTCCCCCTCAAGGACATGCAGGAGGGGGGATGAAGTTGAGGGGCGAGAGAAACAGGAAGTGGAAGCCGTGACTTTATTTGTTTATTTTATTTTATTTTATGTTATTTTATTTTATTTCGCTGTAACTGCGGCGGATTCGGTTAAAACACATGAAGACAAAAAAAACCACGCTGGACTTTAATATCCACACTTTACCTCTTTCCCGAAACCTTTGGTGTTAAATGTCCAAAGTGGAGGACATGTCGTTCGGGATTAGCATGCTAGCAGGGGGTTAGCGTGCTAGCAGGAGGATGAATCCAGCTGCAGGACATGGAGCGCCTGGTACCTATTGTCAGTCTCGTTGCTGGGGTTTAGCATGTTAGCTAGGGCTTAGCATGCCAGCGGGGACAGCAAACTCCAGTAAGAGCAGCTCCAGGACATTGAGTGTCCTCTGGTCTTGGTAGCAGCTGGTGTTTTACATGCTAGCAGGGTGTTAGCGTGCTAGCAGGAGGATGAATCCAGCTGCAGGACATGGAGCACCTGGTCCCTGTAGTCAGTCTATCTACTTGGGTTTAGCATACTAGCATGGGGTTAGGGTGCTAGCAGCGCTGTCGACTCCGGTGAATCCAGCTGCAGGACATGGAGTGTCCAGTCCTTCTGGTCATTCCAGCTGGGATTTAGCATGCTAGCTAGGGCTTAGCAGTCTCTGGTAAGAACAGCTGCAGGACAACCCTCGAGTCTTCCTGGCAGAAGGGGTTTTACATGCTAGCAGGAGGTTAGCATGCTAGCAGGGGGGGTTAAACTCCAGGGGATCCAGCTGCAGGACACAGTTAGCATACTAGCTGGAGGCGGACCCGTACTCAAACCTTTCCAACATGATCCGCGGTTCCTGAATGCTAACCTGTGCTCACCGCTTGCAGGCCTGGAGGTGGAGGAGGAAGTGGTGGAGGAGGCGGCGGCGGCGGCGGCGGCGGCGGCGGTCTGACCCCCGGGGTGAAAGAGCTAAGCGTTTGACAGACTCCACCTCTTAACTTGTTAACTTGCTAATTAGACCCCAGTCACTTCATGGCACCGGACAATAGACTGCTGGCTGAGCGATGAGCGCACACACACACACACACACACACACACACACACACACACACACACACACACACACACACACACACAGGGACCCTAAAAGCTAACAACCCCCCATATACTTCTCTACTGATGTGACCACCTGCCCCCCTCTTGCTCTCCAAAGGACAGTGTGTGTTTGCCTTTGTGTTTCTGTGTGTGTGTGTGAGACTGTATGTGGTGGAGTGGGGGATTTACTGGGGGGGGCTTGTTGTGTGTGGGGTCATGTTGTCATGGTAACCGGGGGGGGGCAGGATTGATATATAGGGTGAATGATGTTGTTCCCTCTCTCTCTCATGGAGCTAAAGCCAGCTATAGAAGAAATAGGGGCAGGGATAATGTGTGTGTGGTGTGTGTGTGTGCGCGCGCGTGTGTGTGTGTGTGTGTGTGTGTGCGTGCACGCCACGGTGTTTGCCCACTGGTCTCCAGATCGGGGCTAAACGGGGTTAAACATCTATCCATGTTAGAGACCCGTTCTGAGTTCTGTCATTAGCCCGCAGCTTAGAGAGCTATTACTGACACAGCTGCTGCTCGCTGGGTAAACACACACACACACACACACACACACACACACTGGGGGGGTGGTGGTGATATAGCGAGGCTGCCCACCGGGACTGTGTGCATTGTCTGTTTGTGGAACATGGTTGCCAAACATAGCCGGGCCAAAGCGGCGGCGGGTCCAACTGGCACGCCGCGGCGCCCGTTGTGCACGTGTGTATGGGTATTCGAGGCGAGCTCGCCACCGCCGGCTATCAGGCCGTCGGGACTGCGATTGTTCACCCGCTCGAGGTGGATGCGCCGCCCCTGAACGCACCTGCCTACTCGCTACTTCTTATTTCACTCCCTGTTTTCATTTGGCTAATTGCTAGCATCTAAGAACTTGGTCCCTCAATTCATTTCAGCTCCTGGGGTTTAGCATGCTTGCAGGTGGTTAGCATGCTAGCCCAGGGGTAAATTCAGCTGCAGGATATAGCGCATCCGATCATTCTGATTATTCCATCTGCCTAGGGTAAGCCTGCTAACTGGGGGTGGGGGTAGCATGCTAGCAGAAGGATGAATCCAGCTGCTCAGTCTTTCTTGTGATTCTAGAAGCCGTTGATTAGCATGCTAGCTGAAACTGTTGCAGAACAGACGCTTGAGGAGAGGCGCCCCTGAACGCACCAAGATACTCTTCTTATTTCACTTCCTGTTTCCTTTGGCTAATATCTAGCGTCTGAGCATTTGGGACCTCTATTCATTCGAGCTGCTGGGGTTTAGCATGCTAGCAGGGGGAGGACATGCTAGCCGGGGGTTAAACACTGGTGAACACAACTGTGGGGCACTGAGTGTTCAGTCTTATTAGCGATTCTAGCAGCCGGTCATTAGCATGCTAGCCAACGAGCCGCCCTTGAACGCAGCGGGCTAAGTGTGCGTCGGCTACTTGGCGCTTCTTATTTCACTTCCTGTTTGATCGCCCCTCCGGGGAAAAGAGACCCCGCGGCCTCCAGAGCGAAGCCGTGAAACATTTCATTCCCTTATTAAGTCTTTACGGTAAAAGACAAAAAAAAAAAAAACCTCCGTTATTTCACGTGAAAGCTTTTACGACGAGGCGGCGAGGACAGGAAGTGTATTTTTATCAGCGGCGAGTCGGAGGGAGGAAAAATGAAACCGTAAAACCCGACACCCCCCAACACCCGCCCATACCATCGCTCGCCGCCGAAACAATAAAACCCCAGAGTGCACAGGATCCATCAGGGCACGAGAAATATTTTAGCGTAAAAGAGTCGGTTAGTTTCATGGGATTTGGTTAAACGGGTTTTCCCGATATGAAACGTGAGACGCCGGATTCGAGCAACAGCTGGATATTTGTGTGGGCGGGGGGTTAAAGAATAAATAAAATAAAAAATGAACAGCCGGAAAAGTGTAGAAAAGTATAAAAATCAGCCGCAAGTATTCAGATATATTTAATCAACTTCTAATTTAGCATGAATATCAATTCATCCTCTGCAAAGAAACTTGTACAGCAGCATTAGCTACAGTATATAAAGATCTAAGATGCATTTATACTACATATATATATTTTTATAAGCAGGATATGCAATTTGTGAAAATTGAAAATTAAAAGAATTAAACTTTACAATTTTTTAAATTTTAATTTATTTACACAATTTAAAATGAATTTAAATGTCATAGTGTAAGTGGTAGATAATGATCGACTGTGAGAATAGCATGCTAGCCAACATGCATATTTTTAGCATAAAATGCATATTTTTAGCAGGATAAGCAACAGGATAAGCAACAAATGAGTGACAATTGACCTTTTAAATCATCTGTCACTTGTTTAGCTACTTTTTCTATCTTTCGCTCAAGAACAGGGGTCGAGCGCAATTACCCTGGCTTGGTTACCGTGGTTACCCAACCAAAACGTGGCTGCAGAATCACAACCGC
>NC_141308.1:12065000-12067500 GCF_037954325.1 Fistularia commersonii
ATACGTGCGACAATGACGTGCATTGTCCGGGACGCGTCAGGGTGCCGGGTAATTACAGGTATTTGTAAAGAAGTGTTTGGTGTGTGTGTGTGTGTGTGTGTGTGTGTGATAAGGAGAGAAATCAATGTCGTGACTGTTACACTGGGGTGTTTTTTTCTCTGATGTGAAATAATATCAACTATTAAAAGGTAATTATAACAAAAAACAAGGGTTCCTATTTTTGTGACCCTGTTGGTTTCCATGACGACGTGTTTATCTATCAAATTTTCTAATTTTTTTTTTTTAAAGATTTTCCAAGTGTTTTAAGTCATTCCTTCGAGATCATCTGGGTACAAGTTTTTTTAGACCTTTTTTTTTTAATTAACTTGTATTTTTGATGGTTTTGAAAAAAATTCGAGGAAAGATAAAATGTGCAAAATAAATATTTGAAATAAAAAAAAAAAGGATGAAGGGAAGGGCGATGCAGAGGCGAAGGGGAAGCGGGCGTGAATGAAAAGGGTCTGAAATTTCTCTGCGGCAGTTTTTGAAACACTGCGGAGGTGTGCACGTGCGTGAACGCACAAAAACACACACACACACACACACACACACACACTCGCAGCGACACTGGACTGGAGTGCAGCTTAGAGGAGCCTTGTTAAAGCGCCTAACTGAGCAGCATAATATGATGATTTGCTGTTGGTGAGTTCACTGTTGTCAACGAACCCCTCCCTTCCCTGGATCACACACACACACACACACACACACACACACACACACACACACACACACACATAGATGTGAACAAAAAGAAACTGTGCACACACGGACATGTTCTTGCGCTGCTATCAGAAATTATTCCTCTATTATCATCGCCCTCTTCACTCCGTACAGCGTTACACACACACACACACACACACACATACATCAGAGTGTGTGTGTGTGTGTGTGTGTGTGAGTGTGCACCTTCCCCCCTTTGCAGTAAATCAGCTCTGTGTTAATTGGCAGGAACAACAGCAACGCTTTGGCAGTATATAATGTTTTATGTTTGTTTCTTTATCACCGTCTTTTAATGTGCGTCGCCTGTCGCTGGCGTCTGTGTGTGTGTGTGTGTGTGTGTGTGCGTGAGTGCGTGTCTGATGTGTGTGCGCGCGCTCTGCTCGGGCGTGTATATGTACTGCATTAAGATCCTAATGAGACGCCGTCGATGAGAGGGGACTGGAAATGCGCAGAGGAACAAGAGCATGATAAGCTCCTTAACGATGATCACTCGGTGTGTGTGAATATGACAGTGTGTGTGTGTGTGTGTGTGTGTGTGTGTGTGTGTGTGTCTCTCGAGCCTCTCCACTCGCGGGCGAAACACAATCAACACGGCTCTCATTTGCAATCAGTAATTAGAATGCTAATTAGCCCTTGGGAGCTAACAGGAACCAGTGTATTACAAGAGCTTGATTAGGGCTGCTTGGCTCCTCGGGGAGGGATTTACACCGGCACGCCATTGGCTGACACACCTGTCAATCAAGGTCCCTTCCTCTGCACGGGCGGGATTTGCGACTGATTTGAATGAACAGTGGCGGCGGCGGCGGCGGCGTTCTCCGGCCCGGGTTCTCTGCATGTTCTCCGTTGCCCTCTGTGGACCTTTTGATTGACAGGTGTCCCCTGTTAAGCCCCGCCTCCCGGACAATGCCAACCAATCACTGCCGAGCGGCCAGGACCCGCGCCCCGCCCCAACACGTGGCTTCGTTGCCAGGGCGACGGTTCTAGATGCAAGGTTCCCTGAACGCACGATTGTTGTTTTCATCCGCCGAATTCCGAAATTCCCACAATTTTCTTTTGCACCTGAAGTGCTCGTCCAAGGCGGCCACTTCATGGGGGGAAAAATTAAAATAAATGACAACAATGTGACGGGAGGACTTTTATTTTGAAATAACTTGAATTTCTAAATAAAAGCTCTGGCGTTTTCCGCACCCCCCCCCCCCCCCCCCCCCGCCGCCTGCACGGCCACGTCGCCGCGGCAACGGCAATCCAGGAAGTCTCCGCGCACGCAGCCGTAAATAGTTTGCCACAAAACATTCAAGTCGGGGAAATTTGTCTGAGCGTCGCGCCGGTTGCCCTTCAGCAACTTATCTCCGTGACAACAAGTGGAGAATTAGGAACACACACACAATCACACACACACACACACACAACCACACACACACACACACACACACGAGCGCCCCGTTATCTGGAGTACTTTTCAACATCCAGACCTCCTTCCCATCAAAACCTTGTTGATATTCTGCTGTCTTTCTTGCTCTTTGTGTAACACTGGCTCCAGTGACCGTCATCACACACACACACACACACACACACACACACACACACACACACACACACACACACACACACTAGTACAAAAGCGTGACTATCATATCAGGTCTAATTTTCTCCTCCATTCAGCCAGCAACCTTACACACTGCGAGGGTGCAAACACACACACACACACACATTTACCCGTGCATGCATTGTCACATTTGCA
>NC_141308.1:12072500-12075000 GCF_037954325.1 Fistularia commersonii
CTCCTGCGAGTGTGCTACATGTTAGCACTCTAGTGGGCTACAATAGCACAGAATGGCTTAATTTTACACAGCTCCTGCAAGCACGCTAAGTTAGCATTACTAGACTGGTGTTACTGAGCGTGGCTTCTGCAAGCGCACATGCTAACATGGCTAGAACTGCAGAGAAGCACAGCTGCTACAAGAGCGCTACATGTTAGCATAGCTAAAATGTCGCCGCTGAGTTCAGGAGCTCGTTTCTGGCAGACATGTCCGCCGTCGTCATGACGACATGTCACAAACAAACATCCGATCTATAAAAACAAACAAACAGCCCATGGGTTTTCTCGCTTTACGTATTTGTTTGTTCTCCCGAGCTCGGACCGAAAATCGCCCGAACTTCTCAAGTCCGCCGCCGCCCGCCAGATGTGGCCTTGAATCCCGATCTTTTTTTTTTTTTTTTTTCGTACGTTAATATTTTCGGACGGCCTTCAAAGCGAGCGGGTCGAGTCGGTGGCCCTCGGCGACTCGGCTGGTTTGATCATCAGCAGCGGCTCTACGAGTCATTGCAGTGGACGGGCCCTCGGCGGAGCGGTCGGGAGGCATCTCCCTCTCGGCCAATCACTTCGCCAGATGGTGGCGGGTCAACCAGGAAGTAGGAAGTCAGGGTCAACCAATGAAAATCGGGGCCTGGCCTCTCCAGCTGACCCGGAGAGCCTTCCTCCCACGTAAAACAAAAACAGACCCAACCCGTCCTCGGTGTGTCAGTGTGCACGTTTGCGCACACGACTCTGTGCGTGTGTGTGTGTGTGTGTGTGTGTGTGTGTGTGTGTGTGTGCGTGTGTGTGTGACCACTAAACAGTGATGGTCAAGGTTATTCTTCTTGTATGCTAGGACACACACCACAGCGTCGTCTGCATATTTTAGCGGCCAAATGTGAATTTAACGTTTACAGCTTGGGCTTTACAGCCAACGCAAACAACCCAGTCACACACACACACACACACACACACACACACACACACACACTGTACTGTAGGCGTCCCTTCAAAATAAAAGCGGCACTGATAGAAGTGCGTTTCCTTCAAGACCCGAACCGGGATGGCCGTTATGTTGTGTGTTCTAAAACACATATGTGTGCATGTGTGTGTGTGATTGCACGTGCACGTGTGTGTGCGAAGAACCTGCCCCGAGTCCTGCGTGTCTCCTGAAAGCAGCTGGAAAGTTTACAGAAAAGGGAGCCTCCGGCTGAGGCAGTTATCTGCTATTAGTTTTACTGTTAAGCCCATCAGACGCCCCCCCCCTTCACCCGCCCACCCACCCATATTTTTTTTTTCTCACACACACACACACACACACACACACACACGCACACACACACTCGAACAACGTCGGCCCTGTGCTCGCAGGATTCCACCTTCTCCCTCGTCTGTTTGCTTTATTTTGAAGGCTTTTCAGAGGATGTTTGGGGTGGAGGTGGGGGGTCAGGGGTCGGGGCGGGTGACCCGGACTCGGACCCGGACCTGGACCCGGACCTGGACTCGGACCCGGACTCGGACTTGCTGGAACGGCCGCGAGATGCAACGCTTTCTTTGCACGCCGGCGTTTGGAGAAAATCCACCCGGGCGATGATTGATCGGTCATCCTCCACCTTCTCCACCTCCTCATCCTCCTCTTCCTCCTCCTGAAAGGATGGAAGTGGGGGTTCAGGATGGAAGTGGGGGTTCAGGATGGAGGGGAGGGGGTTCCATCTATCCTCTCCACCTCTCCTTGACTTTTATTTCCTCCGGTATCATCCCTCATTCCTTCCACTGCCTCCTTCCCTTCGACGTCTTCTCTCCAGATCCAGATCCAGAGCCGCCCCCCCCCCCCCCCCCCCCCCCCCAAGCCTTTGAACCCAGATCAGAGGGAGCACACACACACACACACACACACACACACACTCAGACCCACACGTTCACGAGCTGGAGATCATCTGCTGTTTTGATTCCTTTCCCGTTTCGAGTGTTTGTTGTTTTTCCTCCCCCGGGGGGCCGTGGGGGAGAGGGGGTGGGGGGGTCAGAAAAATGAAAAAAAGCAAGGAAAAATAGACAAAAAATGAAATAAAATAAAGAAAATCGACGGGAAGCGGTCGAATCATGGGAAGAGGAAAAAAGGGGAAAAAAAAACTGCGTCTGAAATGTATTATGAACCGGGAAATGACGTTGAAAATACATAAATTACATAAAATATTTAAAATAAAGTTAAAAAAAAAGGCAGAAAAAGCAGAGAAAAATAGATGACAAAAAATTGATAAATACATAGAATCGACGAGAAGTGACTGAATCATGGGAAGAAGATAAAGGAAAAATAAACCTCCATCTGAAATGTATTATAAATCGGGAACTGACATTTTGAATTCATAAATAATTTAAAAAAAAAGGAAAAAAAGCCAAAAAAGTTCAGAAAAAATAGGAAAATAAATAAATGAATACATAAATGGACGAGAAGTGACTGAATCATGGGAAGGAGAAAAAAAGAAACA
>NC_141308.1:12080000-12097500 GCF_037954325.1 Fistularia commersonii
ATTTAGTAGTGGTACTAGAGACGACTGCTTTGCCAAGTCACTGCCAGATTTAAAAAAATCACGAAAAAAAAAATCAGTCAAGAATTTATTTCCCCCCTATTTCACACCTCCCAGTGTAATAACAGTGTAATAACATTGTAACAACTGTGTAGCAACTGTGTAATAATAATTTAGTAGTGGTAGTAGAGACGACTGCTTTGTTAGCGCCGCCGCGAAAAACAATTTGTGTTCTGGCGGCTGGGGTTTTTGCCGCCGCGCTAGTTAGCGTTAGCGGAATGCGCGATGACATCACAGGTGGGTTTCAAGTTTGTTTGATTTTGTTTTTGACCTTCCCGGAAAGACGAGGAGCTCCGCCGCTAATCCGGCGAAGCGTCGCACCTCTGAGCGCCGCCGCCTTTGACTTTTCCTCTCATCCGCCCCCCCACCCCAAAAAAAAGGAAAATAAAAAAACAAAAAAAACGTCCTCACTGTTTACTACACGGTAATAACAGCGTAACCCCCCGCCGCCGCTCGCCATTCCCATCCCGTGTCTGTTCTTCTTTTTTTATTTATTTTTTTGTTTTTGAAAGTTTATTTTTACACACACACACACACACACACACACACAAGGGTGGTGGATTGTTCCATTCCAAAGGGAATGGGGGGGGGAGGGGGGGTAATAAAACAAAAATGAAAATAAGTAAAGGCCACCGTGACGCCGGGACACGGCGGAATAAAAATAATGATGCCGGAACTTTGAACGTGTGTGTGTTGGGGGGGGTCCAAACACACACACACACACACACACACACACGCCCATTTTTTCTTCTCATATTTTTATTATTTTGATTCCCCCGCTTAAAAAAAAAAAAGTTAACTTCTGCACAAATAATCACCCGCCGCCCACACCTTCTGGAGTTTTTCCTTCGCCAAATGACTTTCTTACCCCCCCGCCGCCCCTCCGTGACCCCCCCCGCCCCCCCACCCCCCCCACCACAGGAAAAAGGGGAAGAATACCCCGGTGGCGGTGCATGTCCCATTGTTCACGCTCTGCCTCCAATTTGCTCTCCACATTCTGCGGCCTGGGCCGAGACGTTACGCCGGCTTAGCGGACAAATCGCACACACAAAAAGGCAGAGAAAGAGGAGGATGAAGGAGGGGTGGCGGCGGCGGCGGCGGCGGCGGCGGCGGCCATGGCGGCGCGGAGGAGGAGGAGGAGGAGGGGTTCGCCTCTTCACAGCGATGCAATCATGGGTGTGCATTTGAAGCCGGCTGGGTTTCTGGGGGCGCCGCCGCCTGCGCCGTAGCGGGCCGACGCTAATAGCCATGGCCGCCACGATTTCTACGCTACATGACATTAACATGGCGGCGTGTTGCCGACAAAAGCGTCCTTTCAAAGGGACTTAGAAAGGAGCGGCGGCTCCGCCTGGTTAAGTAACCCCCTCCTCCGTCCGTGACCTGCAACGGCGCCGCCGTCGCCGCCGACAGACAGCTAGCGTGTTTATTACCGCGCCACCTACGGAGACGGGTCGGGCTAAATTAGCAGGAAGCTAAAATATCCCATTCGTTACGGCGTCCCTGAAGTGGCCATGAAAAGTTGGAATGTAGACGCCGTAAAAAAAAAAAAAAACGCGGACCACCGGCGGGGACGGCTGTGCACGAGATGGAGAGCGTGCACGAGGAAACAGGTGGCTGTTGTTTTTTTTTTTTTTTTTTTTTATAATCATAGCGTACAGTAGCAGCAGCGCCGCCCCCCGCCGACCAATCAGGGCACGGTGGATTTCCGCCGCCACCGCCGCCGCCGATGGAATCCGTCACGCGTACGCCGACGACGTGCGTGTTGACGATTAAACCCGAACAGCTGGCGAGGCGTTCAGGGACCCCGTTACTGTTTCACTCCCGCAGTTTCATTAAAACCAGCGACATTGAACGCATCGGGACGCTTTTGCGAAATGTTGGTTATACATGTGTTATTACTGTGTAATTACTGTGGAATACAAACAAATTTCTGGGACTATTTAAGATATTTATTGAGGGAATACTTGCATATTTTGGGGCAGTATTGATTTTTTTTATTTATTTATATATATATATATATTTAAATGTTTTTTCGGGGGGGGGGGATTTAGCAAATTATTCAGATTTACCTCGCTCTTAACTTTGTTGCTCCTGCTTTAATAGCAATAAATCTAATAAAGAATAGATAAATAAAACTTAATATTATAATAACACTTTCATTAAAAAATGAATTTGAGCGACAAACTCATAATATTTATAATAATGACAGGAATATAATCAATCACAAGGAAGTTCACAAGGATAAAATAAATAAAGTTAAAAAATGAAATAAAATAAAATACATAAAAATACAATTAAATTAAAAAAAAATAAAATAAAATAAAATAAAGTTAAAAATTAAATAAAATAAACTTAAAAAAATAAAATAAAATAGAATTAAATAAAGTACAATAATAAATTTGCACGTACACAGCATGTACACAGACACACACACACACACACACACACACACCCGCACACACACACTCAGCAGAGGGGGCCGGTGTTAGACAACAAAAGACGTCTCCAACAAGAGAAAGTTTGGGTTCACAAAGAGAGAGAGAAAGAAAAGAGAGAAAGAAAAAAAACGGCTGCCTGGACACGGCGGGGAGGAGGTTCCAGAAGAGGGGGGTCCAGGGGGGGTGAAACTCCCACATTCACACACAACCAGGGAACTCCCGCTCCATTGAAAGGGCCATCTGTGGCTCCGAATGCATGGGCGCCGTGCACACGTACGTGCGTGCATGCGTGGGACGTGCACGCATCTCGCTCCAAAAACTGTTTCAATTCTAGGTCGGGGGGGGCTGAAGAAGGCCCTGCTTCTGGATCCTATCGGTCGCATTTTAACAAGAAAGAAGGAGAAATACATGGGAGAGGCATGGGGTGTGTGTGAGTGTGTGTGTGTGTGTGAGTGTGTGTGTGTGTGTGAGTGTGTGTGACTGATGACACAAACCCCAAATTACACGGGTACACGTTGGACAGACACAGTGATTTCCCAGACAAAATAAAAACGCCCCGTCCTTAAACGCAGCGCAGGGGGGCCCCCGCACCCCCCTCCAAGGGGCCCGGGGGGGTCCGAGGGGGTCCGAGGGGGTCCGAGGGGGGTCCGGGGGGGTCCGAGGACCCACTTAGGAAATCCACCGTGTCCCGCCCGACACAAAACACACCTTCCGCGCTTTCAACGGTGGATTAACCCCGGAAAAATCATGACTTCCGGCCCGTCGGGTCCCCAAAAAACTCCCCGTACCCCCCCACTGAGTTAATGGGGTCCCCAACTGAGATTACTAATCCCCAGCTGAGAGTACATTTACTTAGTTACTCTGCAAACACACATTTCCAAAATGTGCATCCAGCTCAGCTGCAGATCCACAGAACCGTAGCTCACCTGCATTGCAAATGCAGGATCACAATCTAAAATAAATAAAAGTATCATTATATAACCACACCTCTTTACTTCCTGCTTGCAAACATGTTTTTTTTTCCCAAACTTATATTTGAATTTTTCCAAAATAAATAAAAGTATTATATAATCACACCTGTTTACTTCCTGCTTGCAAACATGTTTTTTTTCCCAAACTTATATTTGAATTTTTCCAAAATAAATAAAAGTATTATTATATAATCACACCTGTTTACTTCCTGCTTGCAAACATGTTTTTTTTCCCCACACTCACATTTGAGTTTTTCCCAAAAAAATAAAAAGTATTATTATATCATTACACCTGTGTATTTCCTGCCGGCAAACATGTTCTTTTTTCTTACTTGTATTTGAATTTTGGGTCATTTTTCAGGCTAAAATATGATTATCAATACGATCATTATTGTTATTATTATGATATTATTATGCTAAAAAGGTTTTTTTTTTTGTGTGTGTTACCCCTTCACCCCCCCAAATTGAGTGCCTCCGCTTCAGTCCCTGCCCCCTCCGTGTCAATTAATTAAGTGCGCGCTTTTCTTTAGCCGTGCACGCCAATTAGCATGAGATAAATATGCATTAGTCAAATTATCTTGTCTTGTCGTTTACCACCACACACACACACACATACACACACATGCATGTATGCATGTACAACCGCCTGGAAAAAAAAAACACCTTCAACCCCGTCCCGATGTTTGCCGGGCGATTTGCATCAGGAGTATTTTTTTTTTAGCGTGCTAACATGTGCTAATTAACTCCAGGTGTGAGACGCCACCCTGACGCAGAACGTGTTCAAGTGCTTTTTCTTTTTTCCTTTTTTTTTTTTTTTCTTTCCTCATCCGGCGTTTTAATCGATGCACCGAAGATCCTTTTTTTTTTTTTTTTTTTTATTGTTATAAATTCTAAATGTTTAACCCATTTGTTGCTAGCGCAGGAGCAGCTAAACGCTACGAGCTACATTCATAAACTTGCATATAAAGGGGATGAAAACTTTTTTTTTTTTTTTTTTTTTTTAATGAAGGCAGGATGAGGACGAACACTCCTCCTCCGCCGCCGGACGCCGCCCGCAAAACTTCCTGCGAGATCATCAAATAACGGGGCCCCGGAAGTCGATTCCCGCTAATAGTCGTCGGGGCGACCGGGAGGATGGACTCCGCCGCATTACATCACTCTGACAAGCCATTTACTGACAACCAATTACCTCACTGCCCATAAAAACTAAACTAATGTCAAATATCACATATTTTAATCAACTTGGAGGAGGAGGAGGGCGAGCGAGGCGGTGGCGGCGAGGGGGGGGGCGACGCCGCTCGTCTTAAATATTTGGAAACGGGCCCGACGTCTTCGCCGGCCTTAATTAAATTAAAATGCCGTCTTTTGATTTGTGCGCCGTCTGACCCCACACACACCTCTGCTTGCTCACACACCCCAGGAAAAACATTTAAAATCATAAAAAAAAGTGAAAACATTTAAAAAAAAATGTGAAAAAAAAGGGAAGAAATGTGGGAGAGCGGCAGGGAGGACGGATTAGTGTGTGTGTGTGTGTGTGTGCATGTGAAGCTGTGCGCACACACACACACACACACACAAACACACACACACACTGCACGTGCACAGCAGCCAGGCTTCTATTTTCCGTGACCTGGAGTGGAAGGATAATAGATTTTACTTTAAAATAAAAAAAACAGAAAAAAATTAAGTTAAAATATCATGAAAAAAGATGGATTCCAAAAAAAATTATATGATTATTTTTAAAATGTTTCTGTTCCAATTGATACCGCTGTCGATGTTGTTGACAAGATCTGGGAGACGAAATAAATTGATGAGCAGACATGCCACACCAGGGACTATTTTCTGCGGCGGATTTATACACGTTTGGTGAGAAGCAGCCCTGACTCCGCCCCTGCATCCTGATTGGTCCGTTTCATTTCCGCGCTAAACTTTCCGGTTCTAAGTTCTACGGTGGGACTTTAACTGGTCGAGCGATGGACTGAAAAGTCAGTGTGTGTGTGTGAGAGGTCAGAGGTCACAGCTTCTGATTGGACGGCGCCGGACCGCGACACGCCGCCGCAACCTAAACGTGGAGGCGACTCGGCGACTGCAGGAAGTCTGTTTGCCGAGCGGCGGATTCTCACACAGAACAAAGACTGAACGGAGTGTGTGTATGTGTGTGTGTGTGTGTGTGTGTGTGTGTGTGTGTGTGAAACCTCTTGTTTCTTGACCTCCAGTGACCCCGGGCCAAGCTGACCTCCCAAGTCTCAAGCTGACACCGACTCCTGATGCTAATTCTTGGTCCGGCATTTCTCTCAATGTCTGTGTGTGTGTGTGTGTGTGTGTGTGTGAGAGTGTGTGTGTGTGTGTGAGTGTGTGAGAGAGTGTGTGTGTGTGTGTGTGTGTCTCTGAACCAGCTTCATGCAGTGATACCACATACTTGCTGCTTGGCAAGTAAAACTGCAGATGATGATGATGAGGATTAATATTATTATTTTGATTATTATTATTATTATTATTATTGTTATTTATTTATTTAATTATTTCTTCTTTTTTTTTTTTATATAAATTCTCTTACAATTTTATTTTATTTATTTTCCACAGGAATTGGAATCCAGAAAACCTTTCTCATTTTTTTTCCTGTTTGTTTTATATAATTTATTTTCAAGAAAAAAAAAAACATTTTTGCGGTGGTTTGAGGAATTTGAGACTTTAAACTATTTAAAATAAAAATAAAAATGTGTTGAAAACGATGTTTTAAAAACCCTTTGGAGCAGAAAAGAAAGAGACTGGACGTCCTGGACAGAAAGACGGAGAAGACATAAACGAAGGGAAAAGAGAGGAAGGAGCCCGGGAGGTGTGTGTTCGACAGCGGGGAGGTGTGTGTGTGTGTGTGTGTGCATGTGTGTGTGTGTGTGTGTGTGTGGGGTGATGGAGGCTGAATGCCACCACCCAGTAGGCCGTGAAATCAGAAACCCTTGCCAACAAGACAGCCACCCGCAAACCAGCCATCGAACTGTGTGTGTGTGTGTGTGTGTGTGTGTGTGTGTGAGTCTGTGTGTGTGTGTGTGTGCGTGTGTCAGTGTGTGTGTGCGGTCGGAGGCCCCCTCCGGGGACAGCGCAGTCATGCACGGTATCACCCCGCTCCTCCTCCTGAGATCCACGGCCCTCCTCTCTCCTCCGTGTCCGTCCCTCACCGAGTGTGTGTGTGTGTGTGTGTGTGTGTGTGTTGAGAAGTAACAGAGCTGTAATGCAGGCGCACACACACACACGCACACACACACGCACACACAGGAATTGCCTCAGTTCGATATCAGCCATTAGCCTCCAGCTCCATCCAACAAAACCACTTTTGTGAATAAAAAAAGATCAATCAAAATAAAACCCGGATTTATATCTTTATTATTTGTATCAGATTTAATTTTAGGATTAAAACTTTTAAATATTTCTAAATAATCTCGTGCAGACGTGCGCAAGTTAGCGTGTGCTAACATCGATTAGCATCCAAGTTGCAGCGCTGAGCTCTCCCTTCTCACTCTCACTCTCACACACACACATACACACCTATAATTGCAAGTGCACCCACACACCCACTCGCACACACACACACACACTTTCGCATGCACGTGCACACACACACACACACACACACACACACACACACACAGACACGATGATAAATCTCGACCTGCAAAATAGACTTGAAGCAAAATGGAAAGCAAGAAATTGAGGATTTTGCAGAAGTTTTCTCTGTCAAAATCAAAAAGTAAAGCTCCTCTGCTTCCCCCTCCTGCTTCCCCCTTCCTGCTTCCCCCTTCCTGCTTCCCCCTCCCTGCTTCCCCCTCCTGCTTCCCCCTCCCTTTCACAAACTCCCCTCCTCTCTGGGAGTCTGGGTCGGCAGACCTAATTACCATGCTGCCGGTGACTTTTCCCCTCTTGTCTCACACTCGCTCTTTCTAAAGGGTACTTAATAAAATTCCGAGTCTGGTCTTCACGTATGTGCGCGGCCGTGTGCGTGTGTGTGTTTGTGTGTGTGTGTGTGTGTGTGTTTTTGTGTGTGTGCGTGAGAGAAAAGCTTCCCCCTTGTTTTGTTTCACACTCTTTCTTTAAAAGGTACTTAATAAAATCTGGATCCAAAGAGGCCCCTTTTTGCTGAAGCAAAGCGCGTCCTGTACACACACACACACACACGTATGCATCTGCGCACGTGCACGCCTGCACACACACACACACACACGGACACGCCCGCGCAAACATGTCCTCAAGTTTCCATTAGAGGAACGCAAAGCTCTCACTAACTATGGCCTGGATCTGCAGTTCATTTTCACTTCAATCTGCCAAAGTAGTTTGACCGGAGACACACACACACACACACACACACACACACACACACACACACACAAACACACTCACACACACAGATGGAGGGAGGTGAGCCAGAAGAAAAAAAAAAAAAGTTATGTTTGGTGTGTTTTATCATCCAACCTGAAGGCATAAACAGACCCCAATCCGCCTCATATTTTACAGGCTGTTCTGCCAACACACACACACACACACACACACACACACACACACACACACACACACACACACACACACACACAAAATCTTGGTTCCCGTTAGAAGCGACCCGAAGAAGTCGTGACACCAACGTGGCTCGGAAGGTATTTGGGCATCTGGGTGACGTCAGCCCACGTGTGTGTGTGTGTGTGTGTGTGTGTGTGTGTGTGTGTGTACATGTTGAATTCATATAATGAGAAAAAAGGGGGCGGGGGGGGGGGGAATGTCTGCAGATGTATATTTCTCAGGCGGCGAAAAAGCCGCACGTTAGCGTGTTTATTTTGTGCTTCTGTAATGATTTAAGGCGTGTACGCACACACACACACACACACACACACACACACACACACACACACACACACACACACACACACACACACTGAGCTCTTCCTCCTGCAGGAAGACTAATGGCTTTAGCATTAATGAAACTCTTTCTTTCACCGGGATGAGAAATTAATCAAAGATAAAGAGGGAGGGAGGGAGAAGGTGGGGGGGTGGAGGAGGGATGGAGGGATGGAGGGATGGAGGGATGGAGGGATGGAGGGATGGAGGGATGGAGGAGAGGGGCAGATATTAAAAAGTTTAACCGGGGCTAACTAATTGATTACCCACTCAGAAACCCGTTTGACAAAGATAAACTCGCCCAAATTGAGATTTGTTCGCCAACACTGGAGGAAGGATGGAGGGATGGAGGGATGGAGGGATGGAGGGATGGAGGGATGGAGGGATGGGAGGAAGAAAAGCAAATGTGTTTGCGGATTCAATGAAAAAGTTGTGAGGATGGGAAGGAACGGGGGAAGGTTCTGGAAGGAGATGAAGAGCAGAGAAATTCAGCAAAAAAAAGGAGAAAAAGAAATGATTCCCTCCTTCTCCTTCTTCTTCTTCTTCTTCTTCTTCTTCTTCTTCTTCTTCTTCTTCTTCTTCTTCTCCTCCTCGTCTTCCTGGTGTTCAATTATTCAGGGCCTCTTCCTCGCCGCGCTTGATTAAGTTTTCATTTCTGCAAATTACGGGCGCCGCCGCCGCTACAAGCCCCGAGACGTGCTCACCTGCCGGTCGTCGTTGGCGACGAGGAGATCGGGAGGGGGAGGGGGGGGGGATTTGTGAGGCGGCGCGGCGAGGGGGCGGAGCCAAGGAGGGAGGAGGCGGGACCTCTTCGGCGGCGGATTGTAGCCTTCATCCGTTCATCCTCTAGGCCTGGACGTCTGGTGCATCCATCCATCCATCCACCCTTTCATTCATTCGTTCATCAATTCATCCGTTCATTCATTCATTCTTTTATTCATTCATTAAACCATTCATTCATTCATTCATTCATTCATTCATCAATTAAACCATCCGTCCATCTATTCATTCATTTATCCACACATTCATTCATTCATGTTTCCATCCATCCATCCATCCATCATCCATTCATTCATCAATTAAACCATTAATTAATTAATTAATTCATTCATTCATCAATTAAACCATCCATCCATTAGATGGACCATCCATCCATCTAACATCCATCCATCATTCATTTATCCACACATTCATTCATTCATGTTTCCATCCCTACGTCCATCCATCCATCCATCCATCCATCATCCATTCATCCATCCATCCATCCATCCTGTTGGCCTGTACAGTATATCTGGTCAAAACAGAGGTGGAATGTTAACAACAGCTGCGCACTATTCATTCATTCCTTCATTTATTCATTCATTCCTTCATTTATTCATCCCTTCATTAATTTTTTTCATCCATCCGTTCATCCATTTATCCATTCATTCATTTACTCATTCGTCTTTTCATTCATCTCTTTTTCCTGATGGTCTGAATATCTGCAATTGACTGTTGCATCAGCTGCCTTATATCCATTCATCCATTTATCACTTCATCCATCCATTCATCCATTTATCACTTCATCCATCCATTCATCCATTTATCACTTCATCCATCCATTCATCCATTTATCACTTCATCCATCCATTCAATACTTCATCCGATCAGATCAGAACAGAACAGGAATATTCAAATCAGCTCTGCAATATTCATTCATTCATTCATTCCTTCCTTCATTCATTCATTCATCCGTCCATGCATTTCTTTATGTATCCATCCATCCTGCACACGGAGTAGCATCAGGCCTGGAGCCAATCACAGCTCACATTCAGCTTAGAGGCGGGGTTTAACCTTGCCCAGTCAGCTGTCAATCACAGAGACAAAACATCGGCACGCAAACGTCCGCGCCAATCCATGCTAAGCTATGCTAGGCTACATCGTTTGCATTTTGACCATCAACATGCTCTGATCCGATGCACTGATATGCATCGGATCTTTAAGTCTGGCATTGGCAGCCATTTTTGTAGTTCTGTTTCTTGAAGGAACTACAAACAACAGGTAACATGTGGGTAAAAAAACACCCTGCGCTACCATGTTTTACCATCGTCACGGCAACGGCAACACCCTGAGACGCTCGGGCCCGCGGCCTCCCAGGTGCGCTCGTCGCTACGGGCGACGTATTCCCACACTTTCGGCGTTCCCGATGCTGGGCCGCCTCCCGCATGGGTGGGCCCATCATGGCGCCGCAGTGGGGTTGCCCGGGGCAACGCAAGCGCCACTTATGAAAATGGCGGCGGTCGTAAACGCTAGTGTTTAAGGCGGCGGCGTGCGGCGGGAGGCAAGCTAACGCCGCAGTTTCTGCATGTACAGTGTCATTAGGGGAAGGGTGTGTGTGTGTGTGTGTGTGTGTGTGTGTGTGTGTGTGTGTGAGGACTCTCCCAGGCCCTCTCAGGCAGCAGGTATCCTGCTTCTGTGAATCAACCTAATATATTGTCCGGAAAAACTTGGACTGGACTTGATGTGAACACACACACACACACACACACACACACACACACACACACACACACACTACGCCTCATTAGCGGTGATCTTGGTTCCCATAGGCAGATTTACGATCGGGCGTGTGTTCAGACGGCTAATCAGCGGCGGAGCACAGAAAGGACCCCTCTGCGGTTACAAGATAAAGATAAGCATCACACACACACAGACACACACACACACACCTGTGGCTGGCAGATAAGCCCCCCCCCCCTCCACACACACACACACACACACACACACACACACACGCGCGTCTTTCACAACGGGGGTTTTGATTTAGCGCTCTGGAAAAGAAGTGAAGGGGGAGAAAGAAAAAGGAGGGAAGCGATTCCACGCTGTTGATTTGTGACGCAGCTCTGATGAAGAGCGATGTGTCGGTTGGGTGTGTGTGTGTGTGTGTGTGTGTGTGTGTGTGTGTGTGTGTGTGTGTGGAGTCTGGTTTCTCCCTCGAAACCCAGCTGCATCCGTGCTTCTTGCTGAGAACGTATGAAGATTTACGGAGGGCAGGAAGACCACCCTCCTCTTCCTCTTCTTCTCTTCTTCAGCTTTCCTCCAGGTTCTTCCTCTTCCTCCATCTTCTACCTCAGTTCTTCCTCTTCCTTCCTCCTGGATCTTCTGGCCTTCATCCTTCTTTCCGGCTCTTCCTCTTCCTCTCCTCCCTCCATCCATCCATCTTCCTCCCTGCCGGCTGAACGTCGGGCTTCGTTGATCTACGGCCGGCTGTCGGTTCCGAAGAAGAGGAGACATTTATTGTGTTTCTGTGTGTGTGTGTGTGTGTGTGTGTGTGTGTGTGTGTGTGTGTGTGTGTGTCTCCTGGACGAGCTCCGGCTCCTTATCTGGGGGTGTCGGGGGTCTGAGGAGGAGGGTCTTCGTTTCAGCTCGTCCGCGGAGCAACATTAGCGGCGGCGCAAAAATGCAGCCTCCCATTCACGGCGGTGTTAACGTGGAGGTCGTCGCAGACGCCCCCCAAAACACACACACACACACACACACACACACACACTTACACACACCTCTCAGCGCCAAAATAAAATACATAAATCCTAAAAGCGAGCGGTCGCCTGGCAACACGTGCTCGTCGGTCCCTCCCAGGATGCAGGATTATGGGATTTGAAAAAAAAAAATATATATATTTTTTTTTTTGCTGGTTGTCTTTGGCGATTAGCATCTTGTTCTGAAAGGTACTTCCTGTCCTGAAACTTTAAAAAAAAAAAAAAAAAAAAAGAGAAAGAGAGTTGACAAGAGGAAAAGAAGGAAAGGTGAAGTTATTTCGGAAGGGTTATTATTATCTTATTTTTGGAGATTATGGCCTCGCTGCGACCTTTATCAAGACTATCATGAGCGGCAGGGCTCATAATCTGATTTCAGATTATAATCCAGGGAGGGGACAACTGGGTGGGAACAAGACGACGATTCAAGCATCGCTGTTTCCCACAATATGTATAAATGTGCTTATTACAAGTGTATAAATGTGTAAAGGGCTTATTACTAGTGTATAAATGTGCTTATTATAAGTGAATGGTTACAAATGTGCTGTTTCCATGTGTATTAAAGTATAAACACGCTTATTACACGCATATAAATGTAAAAGAGTGCGTATTACAAGCATATAAATGTATAAACATGCTTATCACAAGAGTGTCTATGTGAAAATGTGGTTATTGTATGTGAATAAATGTAAAAAAGTGCTTTTTACACGTGTATAAATGTGCTTATTACATGTGTATAAATGTGCAAACATGCTAATCATTGCAGAAATGTAAACGTGCTTATTACAAGTGCATAAATGTTCTTATTACATGTTGATAGAGGTGCAAATAACAATTGTTGAAATGCAAGTGTACTTATTTGAGGTGTATAAATGTAAAAAAAGTGTTTTTTAGCCATGTATAAATGTAAAAAAGCGCTTTTTACACATGTGTAAATGTGCTTATTACATATGTATAAAGGTGCAAACATGCTAATCATTGCAGAAATGTAAACGTGGTGATTACAAGTGTATAAATAGTCTTATTTCATGCATATAGAGGTGCAAACGTGTTAATAACAATTGCAGCTAACGCAAGTGTGCTTATTACACATGTATAAATGTAAAAAAAAAACCTGCTTATTACACATGTATAAAGGTGCAAACATGCTAATCATTGCAGAAATGTAAACGTGGTGATTACAAGTGTATAAATAGTCTTATTTCATGCGTATAGAGGTGCAAACGTGTTAATAACAATTGCAGCTAACGCAAGCGTGCTTATTACACATGTATAAATGTAAAAAAAAAACCTGCTTATTACACATGTATAAAGGTGCAAACACGCTAATCATTGCAGAAATGTAAACGTGGTGATTACAAGTGTATAAATAGTCTTAGTTCATGCGTATAGAGGTGCAAACGTGTTAATAACAATTGCAGCTAACGCAAGCGTGCTTATTACACATGTATAAATGTAAAAAAAACCTGCTTATTACACATGTATAAATGTGTAATAACCGTACCGGCCCGGTAATCTCCCGGGCGAGCCCCAGATTAAACCAGAATCCCCCCCCCGGCTCCCCCGCCCACCCCGGTGATCTCATCCCTCCGTTTATTATAAGATTACCCCGTGATATTTCACCGGGGAAAAACTTGCTCCACCTTTTAGCATTTGATTCCCCCCCCCCCCGTCTCTCCCTCTCCCTCCCAGCCACCCGTGATCTTTTACCTCGCATCGCTCTCCCTCTCCTCCTCCAGCTTCGGAGGCCATAGATCTCTGTAACAGGCACTATCTGCAGCCCTAAGCCCTAATGAGGCATCATAAGGAGAACAGTTTGCGGCGGCGCGGCGCTGTCTTTTATTTGCCAAACCATATCTCTTCCTCACCCCCTCGCCTTCCCCCCTTCCTCTTCCTCTCGATTGCTCTATCAGTCGGCCCCGCTCTCCATATCTCTCCCTCTCTGTCTCTTTCCGAGCCTCCTTCTATTCATCTCCACCCCCCCTTCCTCTCCCCGCCATTGTGTTTTATCTCCCTTCTCATTCACCCGTTGAGCTCTCTCTCCACCTCCATCTCCTGCTCCCCCTCCTCCCGTCCGGCTTGAATCATATCTGGCCGTCTACATATGCTAAAGCCTGTGTAATTACAGCGGCTCTTAAATAAAGACATGCTACTAAAGCTGTCGCGGCTAAACAAGGCGGGAGGAGGAGGAGGTGGGGATGGATGGAGGAGGCCTCCAGGCTGCAGAAGAAAAAAAAAAAAAAAAAAAAAAAAAAGCTGTCATAGATAGGTAGGGATTTATCGCCGGCGGGGAAGACGGATGGAAAGAAAAGAAAAAAAAAAAAAAAAGAAAAAGTCCGAGACGCGGAGGATTGTAAATCAGGTGGAAATATTTAAAAAAAAAAATGGAATAAAAAAAGGTAGATGTGTGAGGAGGAGAGAAAGGATGAGCGAAAAGGCAGACGGAGATCTGAGGGTCGAGTCCAAAAACCCTACGAGGGTGAAAATCAACGCTTTAGAATTGTTGGAATAAAGGAGATGGCGAGAAAAATGGTGCGCTAACAGCTAGCTAATCGATTTGTGAGGATATCGGCGCTCAAAATGCTAATAGCGTGATACGTTTGGTTCGGAGGCGTGTCATCCGGAGGCTCTTGATTTGTAGTTTCCCACGGAGGCGGTGGAACTACAAAAATGTCCACCAATGCCAGAATGGACGATCCGATGTGTTGAATCGGCAAATCCTGGCGCTCAAACGGCGGATTATGTAGCCTAGCCTAGCCTATTATAGGTAGCTTGGTTAGGACACAAGGTACGCGAGGCCATTGTTTTGTAGTTCCCTCAAGTTCCAGGACTACAAAAATGGCCGCCAATGCCAGCATTAAAGATCCGATGCATATCGGCGCCCCGGATTGTCACATACTCCTGCTCCAAATGCCAATTATGTAGCCTAGCATAGCCTAATATAGAGCGCCTGGTTAGGACACAAGGTACGGGAGGTTTTTGTTTTGTAGTTCCTTCGAGAGGTTCCGCGACTACAAAAATGGCCGCCAATGCCAGCATGAACAATCCGATGCATGTTGGCGCATTTGATTGGCAAATCCTGGTGCTCAAACTGCGAATTACGTAGCCTAGCATAGCCTTATATAGAGTGCCTGGTTAGGACACAAGGTACGGGAGGTCTTTGTTTTGTAGTTCCTTCGAGAGGTTCCGCGACTACAAAAATGGCCGCCAATGCCAGCATGAACAATCCGATGCATATCGGCGCCTTGGATTGTCGCATACTCATGCTCCAAATGCCAATTATGTAGCCTAGCATAGCCTAATATAGAGTGCCTGGTTAGGACACAAGGTACGGGAGGTCTTTGATTTGTAGTTTCTTTGAGAGGCAGCAGGACTACAAAAATGGCTGCCAATGCCAGGATGGACGATCCCATGCATGTTGCCGCATTTGATTGGCAAATCCTGGTGCTCAAACTGCGAATTACGTAGCCTAGCATAGCCTAATATAGAGCCCCTGGTTAGGACACAAGGTACGGTAGGTCTTTGATTTGTCATTTCTTTGAGAGGCAGAAGGACTACAAAAATGGCTGCCAATGCCAGAATGACCAATTCAATGTACATCGACGCATACTGGCGCTCAAAATGTGAATGATGTAGCCTAGCATAGCCTATTATAGAGAGGCTGGCTTGGACACATGTTACCCTTTGTTTTTGTAGTTCCTTTGAGAAACAGCAGAACTACAAAAATGGCTGCCAACGCCAGACTCAACGATCCGATACATATCAGCGCATCGGATCAGAGCATGTTGGTGGTCAAAATGTGAACGACGTAGCCTAGCATAGCTTAGCATAGAGAGCTCGGTTCGGAAACATGTCAGACTGAGGCCTTTGAGTCGTAGTTTATTCGAGAGGCGGCCGGACTACAAAAATGTCCGGCACTGCCAGAACCGACAATCACATGTACTGTGCATTTTTTTTTTTTCCTTAAAGGAAGATATAACGTTTGTGAGCCAAAAAAAAAAAAAAAAAAAAAAAAAAAAAAAAAAAAACAGACGGGTGCACGGGGGGACGGAGAATAGAATAAATAAAGGAAGACGAGAACGGAATAAAATTAGCGTTGTCATAAAAGTCATACAAGCTTCATGCGTTATCAATCTCACATGTCAACACACACACACACACACACACACAGATTGACAGAACCCCCCCCCCCCCCCTCCCTCCTTTCCCGCCAAACAAGACGCGTCTCAGCAGCATCCTGCTCGTAAACAGCTAAAGTAAATATTATCGGCGCGTCCCGTCTTTTTCGGGGTAGCGGGGGCTTCAAGCGCCCCGGTTCCGTATATCATCCGTCCGTCCGTCCCTGAACCCGGACTGACCGCGCTCTAAATGAGAGATCCATCTGACGGCTGCTCTCTTCTCTCCGTTTATTCACCCGACGTTCCCTTTCTTCCTCTTTTTCGAGGCCCGTTTCTTTCTTTCCACTCCCACTTTCCACTATTTTTCCTTTCCACAACAATCTCCTCCTCCCTCCATTCCTCCCCTCTCTTCCTCCATCCAGACGTATTCATCAGCGGCGCAGATTGATCAGCCTCTAAAGGCGTGCATGAGTGTGTGTGTGTGTGTGTGTGTGTGTGTGTGTGTGTGTGAGAGAGAGAGAGGGAGAGGCACCGGGCGAAAGTGGAGGGGACATTTTTTAAAATGTATTAATCGTCGTGGTAACAGGGGATGAGAGTGGTTGAGACAGGGCCATCTTCTGTGACACACACACACACACACACACACACACACACACACATACAGACACACACACACACAAAGCTGCATTCTAATATCCCAAGGGTTCATCGCAAGTACTATACACTTCTGTATGCTCACACATACTGATAGCTAAGATGCAGCACACACACACACACACACACACACGCACACACACACACACACACACACACACACACCTATGGGGAAATACGAGGCAATTTATCACTAATCACTAGACTCCCTCGATTTGTATTCCTCTGGATTTCCTGTGATTAATAGCTTTCTGCAGCAAACTTTATCTTCGTGTGTTTGTGTGTGTGTGTGTGTGTGTGTGTGTGTGTGTGTGTGTGTGTGTTTGACGCAACGAGTGGTAAACCCAGCGTTTACGGAGGGAGAATCTAGGGGGTTACACTTTCACCGAAGCCCCGTCAGCCCTCCAGGACGCAAAGCAAGGATGCAATGAATAAACAGAAAATAAACAGAAAATAAACAGAAAATAAACAGAAAATAAACAGAAAATAAACGATAAATAGAATAAAAGAAGTGACAGAGTGAATAAATAATTAGTGAGTAAATGAATGAATACACAAATTAATAAGTGAGCAAATGAATGAAAATCTAAATGAATAAATAAGTGGTTGAGCAAGTTAAATAAATAAACAAATTAATGACTGGTAAAAAAAAATGTAAATAATATGTACATTTGTGAATAAATGGATAAAACAGTAAATAAATGAGTGAGTGAGCAAGTGAAATAAACAAACAAACAAATAAATAAATGAAGTTATAAAAATATATGAATAAATAAGTGAGCATGTGAGCCAATAAATAAATAAGTGAGTGACTGAGTTTATGGATACATAGGAAAATCTATTACTAAATAAAATACTAAATAAAT
>NC_141308.1:12102500-12142500 GCF_037954325.1 Fistularia commersonii
GTGTACTACAACAGTATGTATACTACAACAGTAAGTATACTACAACAGGAAGTGTACTACAACAGGAAGTGTACTCCTGTACTACAACATGAAGTGTATTACAACACAGCACTAGCCACTTTACCAAGTTTATCAGGGAATAATAATAAATACAATTCCAGCTGTTATTCTGAAAATGGTGTTAAAAAAAACAGGCGGTGATGAGAATAATCAATTAAATCTGAGCTTTTGTTTTGAAAAGGGATGTCGTTAAGGCAACAAAAGCACTGTGTGATGGAGCTGCTAACGGCCCTAATCCTGGCTGACGTGATATTATGGGATGTCGGCTGCTGACAAAGCATCTATTTCAGTTATTGACGACGCTGCTTTGAACTTACACACCATAATCAACGTTCCTCTTCTTTGTTTCTCACTTCACCCAAAACCAGACGGGCAGATTCGAGCGGTGTGTGTGTGTGTGCATGTGTGTGTGTGTGTGTGTGTAAGAGAGTCCGTGTGCATGTGTTAACATACTAAAGCAGCAATTAGTAATCACTCAAGTCGCTAATGACATCAATCAATGAGCTTTTAAAACCAGCCATTTAATAATTACAACCATCAATGGTCACCCATGGATTCGTTCTCTCTCTCAGAACAGAGTGTTTGGGGGAGGAAAGAAAAAAAAAAAAAGAAAACGAATCCCGGGTCATCTCATCAGAGGGAGGTGACGGGGGTTCCAGTCATATCCGACTAAAATCTGACCCGAACCGATTGATCAATAAGCGCCCGCCGTCCACCGATCGGCTGATCGAGCGGTTGACGCAGCTCCAACCAATGGGGGGGGGGGGGGGGGGCTATCTACCACTTCCTGTTTATAATCAGGATGGAAACTAAAAAAGAGTGACACTGTAAAATAAGATAAGATAATGAAAGTTAAGATAAGACAAGATAAGATAAGATAAGATAAGATAAGATAAGATAAGATAAGATAAGATAAGATAAGATAAGATGATTGTTATGTTTTACTTGAACTCTGGCACAACAATTGCCTTCGGGATGAATAAGTTGTTCTTATTCTTATTCTTATTCTTATTCTTATTCTTATTCTTAGAAGATAAGATAAGATAAGATAAGTTAAGATAAGATAAGATAAGATAAGATAAGATAAGATAATTGTTATGTTTTACTTGAACTGTGGCACAATTCCCTTCGGGATAAATAAAGTTGTTCTTATTCTTATTCTTATTCTTATACTTAGAAGATAAGATAAGATAAGATAAGATAAGATAAGATAAGATAAGATAAGTTAAAATAAGACAAGCTAAGATATGATAAGATGGTAAGGTAATGTTAGTTAAGATAAGATAAAGATAAGATATGAAAAAAAAACTTGGATTTGTTAGGCTAAGATAGAATAAGTTAAGATAAAGGAGGATGAGACAAAATAAGAAGGAATAAGACAAGGTGAGGTAAGGTTAAACAAGGACTAAACTAGGATTAGGTAAGATAAAACAAAATAAGGAAAGATAAGATAAGATAAGATAAGATAAGATAAGATAAGATAGATAGAATACAGTAGAAAACCCTCATAAGACTCCTTGAATGAACTTTTAAGGTATCACCCAAACAGCAACATCTACTGCCGCTAACTTAAAATGTTGTGACATCCTTCTGATGACATCAATGATGACATCATCGCCGATGACATCATCACCAAGACCAGAACAACAACAAAAACACCGGACTGAAGTCTTATGAAGTGTGCAACCTTGACCCCAACGCCGCTTTCACTCAGTGTGTGTGTGAGTGTGTGTGTGTGTGCGTGCGTGTGTGTGTGTGTGTGTGTGTGTGTGTGTGTGTGTGTGTGCAGGGGGGTCATCTGACAGCTCACCTAATTTAGCATAAGTTAGCTGGTTAGCTCTAAATAAGCTAATCTGCAGATCATAAAACGTACGCCAGCGTAGGTGAATGTGCAAATGTGTCTCTTTACTGTGTGAGCGTGTGTGTGTGTGTGTGTGTGCCCATGTGCATGAGCACCCAGGCGCGGGCACGTGCACGTGCACATGCGCGGACGCACAATTACCAAGCAGGCGCGAATCGATAGGTGCCTGCTGACAGATGGATTAGCACGGTAAACAGATGATACACACACCGCTAAATTATTCATCTGCTGAACAGTGGGCCGGGTTTCCACACACATCCACCTCCGGTGTGTGTGTGTGTGTGTGTGTGTGTGTGTGTGTGTGGGGGGGGGGGGGGGGGGTTGTTTTTTTAACTTTTAAGTGGATGCGAAGGCAGAGTGACCTGCAAACATTGGAACTTCACCCAATGCTGCTAACATATGCAGAGCTGCTTGAGGGGGGGGCACAAAAAACACACACACACACACACACACACACACACACACGTGCGCAAATTGACGACGCACTCATCCCCCTGCTTTTATCCCTGCCTTTTTCTTCAAGTGCGGGCAAATCCGTGATCGCCTGCTGTTTACGCCTTTAGCGGCGGCGGCGGCGCCCATCGGTGCGATTTCACACGGACGCCAAACGAGAGGCCGGGGTGAATTCCGTGGCGGCGGCGGCGGCGGCGGTGGTGGTGGTGGGGTAGCGTTCGCCGTGAAAATGGCACGTGCACGTCTCTGAGTCTGTGGGTGTTTCATCTTGGAATTTGTTTTGTTTCCTGCGAGCGCCTCGCATCTGCACGCGCGGCTCAACCGCTAACTAGCAGCTTATTAGCATTTAGATTAGCCGCACTTCCAGTCATTCGCCGAACCCCCACCCATGTTTTTTACGAACACGGCAGTTACCGCTCCCCGACAGGAAGTGGCTGCTTGCGACGACGGGGAAGGGGGGGGGGGGTTCAAACCACCGTCGGCGGTTCCGTTGTGTAACAACTAGCGTTATTACACCCGCTAACTTGGATGCTAACAAGCGGGAGGTGGACGCTGAACCGCAGTGCACTAATTGTTCCCCTTGCAATGCAACCCCCAACCCACCCTCCGCGGCTAATGACCAGCACGGGTTCTGGCACGTGCACACACACACACACACACACACACACACACACATTGATTTGTTTCACCTTTCTAGAGGGACTTTAGAGGCCTTTGGTGGCAGATGCTAAGCTTCGCCCCTGAGGGACGCCTGTGTGTTTTAGAAACCAACGGGGAGGTGGGGGAGGGGGGGCAGATGATGAAGAGGAGGAGGGGCTGTAAAAGAGGATTGTTTCGGTCTGGATGTGGAACGATGACGTTTCTGCAGGTGCGTGAGGTTTAGCTGCTTCTGCTTCATTTAAATGATGCACACCCATATGTGTGTGTGTGTGTGTGTGTGTGTGTGTGTGTCACACGGGCCAGTCCGGCGCCGTGAACCGACAGCGCGTTAAGAACAACTAACGATCTCGAACCCAAAACCCCCTTCTCCGTCTCCTCTTAAGCGCACACACACACACACACACACACACACACACACGGACACAAACTGTTCGCTCGCATCATGGCTGCCATCAGCAGGAACCAATCAGATTTGATGAATAATTCAATATTAAAGAGGGTGTGACCACGGCGGGGAGGGGCAGGGACCCTCTGCCAAGCCAGTGGGCCTTTTGGAAAACCGTGTGTGTGTGAAAGTGAGAGTGTGTGAGTGTGTGTGTGTGTGTGGAGGGGGGGTTCTGTCACACTAGACTGCATCCACAAACTGGCTGCAGATTAGATTACTGAGGAGAGGAGGGGGGGAAGGGGGAGGGAGATGGGGACAGGATGGGGGGAGAAGGTGGAGGTGGAGGAGGGATGGAGGGATGGAGGGATGGAGGGATGGAGGGATGGAGGGATGGAGGGATGGAGGGATGGAGGGATGGAGGGATGGAGGAGGAAAGTGAGGAGAGAAGAATCTTTTAGCACGTCTGCATCAGGAGGCGCCCAGAGGCTTCGCGTCCGACTCTGAATATTCAGATTCAAACTCTTTATATGAGACGTCGCTGCCGGTGTGTGTGAGTGTGTATATGTGTGTGTGTGTGTGTGTGTGTGTGCAGTGCTTGCTTAAGGATCAGAGGAGTTTTTTAACGCTAGGTTTCTTTTTTTTTTCCTCTCTTTTCTTTTCCAACTGGTCAAAGCTGACATCACCAGGGGAGCCAGGAGGAATTCCGGAACTGGTGTGTTTGTGTGTGTGTGTGTGTGTGTGTGTGTGTGTGCAGGCTGGGCTTTAGTCTCTGGCCAAGTTGACATTAGTGGGATTCGGGGGGCTTCAACTTAATATCTGGGGAAAAAAAATAATGAAAAAAAAATGTTTTTTTTGGGGTTGCTTTTAGTAAAATATGATGAAAAATTCTGCAGGATTCTCTGTCGTGGAAGAAAAAAAAAATTGTCGGGGCGGCGCTTTTACGAAAAATACGGTGGTGATTCTGTGTGAATCTCCATCATAGTAAAAAAAAAAGCAAAAAGATTTTATATGGTTGCTTTAACACTTACAATATGGTAATTAACCAGCGATTCTCCATCTTGGAAGAAAAAAACATTTAAAAACATCACATTGTTCATGTAATTGTGATACTGCAGTGATTTTGCCATTATTGTCTGTCTTAAAAGAAAAAAAAAAAACACATTTAAAAAAATTGGGTTTTTAGAGGGTTGTTTTTGCTAAAATATTACGATAATTCTGCATGATTCTTTATTTTGTAAGAAAAAAAAATTAAACAAAATTCAAATTTTAGCAGTTGGTTTTATTTGGATATTATCCTCCATGATTCTCTATCTTGGGGAAAAAAATAAATTTTTAAAAATTATGTTTAAAGGAGGTCTCTTTTTTGGAAATAATACAATAATTTATCCATTACACTCTTTCTTAGAGGAAAAAAACAACACGATTTAGGGGGTTGCTTTTATTTGAATATTGCAGTTATTTCTCCATGATTCTCTCACTTGGAAAATATTCTTTTTCTCTAGAAACTAAAAAATCAGGTTTTTAGGGGTTGCTTTTATGATTTTTTTTTTAATATATAAAAAAATATATATATATTGTAAAATCAAACTCTAAATTCATCATCATTCAAGTATTTCAATGTTTATTGCACGTTACAATTTTCCGAAAGTGTTTAGTGTTTTTTGCGATTCCCCGCTAAGCTAACATTAGCAAGACAGGGACCTTAAGCTGCAGTTAAAAGGCAAAACGAGCGATGACGAAACAAATTAAATTGATTTTAAAGATAAAAAATGCTTTGGACGTGTGGATCGCCGATTGCAGGAAGAAACAAATCAAAAAATTCATATACTTTGCATTCAATCTGATTATTAATTTACCCATTTACTGTTGTTTGTGTTTTTTGTTGTCTATTTTCCCCCTTCCTGTTCCTTTCTGTTGTCCATTTTCATCCCTGATGTTCTCGATTCATTCTGTAACGTCTTTGCTGTCTTTGTCTTTCTATTCATATTTTTATTCATATCTATTTTTCACACTATAACATGTACACTGCTGTCATAAAATAAATTCCCCGGTGGGGATAAATAAACCTAATCTTATCTTATCTTATCTTATGTTACGATTATCCAAGTGTGTTTAGCATACTGTATTATTGCACCATTTTTTAAAGTAATTTATTTTATCTACATATATACATATATATTCTTTATATTATTTATATATATATGATATCATTATATTTCTAAATTTTATTTATTTTTTTTTTCTAAACTTTCCTTTACTGATGCTGCGACCCCATGTGCCTCCCAATTGCCCTTCAGGGATAAATAAAGTTTTTCTGTCGTTCTGTCTGTAAATACCATCAAAATGATCACTTTTCTATTTCGTGGAAATTCACTTTTTTCAGGGGGGTCTTGGAACGCAACTCCCCGATGATGTTCTTTGCCTGATTGTGGATTCCAGATGAAAGTTGTGGAGGATTTGGTGGAAAACGGGAGGAAATCAAGCCTTTTCACGACGTTTATTTGCGAATAAACGGCGACGGGAAGCGGCGGCGACGGCGGCCCGTGATGGGACGAGGCCTCGGCTCCCCTTCAGCTTTAACAAGACAGAACCCTTTGTCAGTCGGAAATCCTCCCGTCACGTCCGCTCTTCTTCTCGGCGGCTCGTTTGTCACACACACACACACACACACACACACACACACACACACACACACACACTGATCTGTGTCCAAATGGAGTGGCTGGGTTGACAAAAGGCTCGACAGGAAGCGACTAATCCTTGATCTGCACAGCGTCGCAACAATGACCGCAAGACTCACATCGAGTGGCGTGCACGCACGCACACACACACACACACACACACACACACACACACAATTGATGCTTGCTGCTGGTTGCCACCCAGAGAGGGGGTGGAAATGGAGAAAACTGTAGATACTTCTGTCTTTAAGGGGTTTTCACAGTGATGGTAACAATAACAGCTGGGGGGGCGGGGGGGTATTGATTCACACACACACACACACACACACACACACACACACACACACATGCACACACACCTCACCGTAGGTGGGTGGTTCTGTCAGCAGGGCAGAGGAGGCACACTTGGGGGTAAACAGCCACCACACGAAGGACACGTCCCTTGTGTGTGTGTGTGTGTGTGTGTGTGTGTGTGTGTGTGTGTGAGTGTGAGTGTGGGTGTGTGAGAGAGTGTGTGTGGCACACAGTGGAGACTGACAGGGAGGCAACATGAGAGGGACAAGCCTTTTAACATCTGGCTAAGCACTGACAGGAAGAGACACACACACACACACACACACACACACACACACACACACACACACACACAGGCGGGTGGGCAGGAGAGTCCCAGTCTTAATTATTAGAACACTCTTACTTAACTTAACCCTGCCACTAGACCGTGACAGGCAGAGATGGAGGGTGTGTGTGTGTGTGAGTGTGAGTTGTGTGTGTGCTTGTGTGTGTGCGTGTGTGTGTTGTGTGTGTGTGTGTGTGTGTGAGAGATGGGGGGGGGCGCGGAGGGATGAGCATCTCTGTCTCCTTGACCGATCCCCCTCCTCTTTTCTTTTAACCCTTCGCCTGCAGCAGCGTGAAAGAGGAAGCAAAACAGGAAATGACGGGAAAAGACTGAAGGAGAAGGTGGAGGAGAAGGTGGTGGAGAAGGTGGAGGAGAAGATGGAGGAGAAGGTGGAGGAGAAGGTGGAGGAGAAGGTGGAGGAGAAGGTGGAGGAGAAGGTGGAGGAGAAGGTGGAGGAGAAGGTGGAGGAGAAGGTCCCCAAAGACAAAGAATTCAAAAAAAGAAATGAAATTGTCAAAATAAATGTGAGTGTTATCTGTCAACATGAGGTCTGTCATCCAGACCTTCTAGGAAAACAGAGGGATGTGTGTGTGTGTGTGTGTGTGTGTGTGTGTGTGTGTGTGTGCGTCTGACAAAAGTGCAACTGTTCAATGAGTCCTCCTCTTTCTCACCAATTTATCTTTGTTCACAATGAAAATGATCTGAGTTTTGCCAGCCGACGATTTAGAAGGCAAGGGAAGGAAGGAAGGAAGGAAGGAAGGAAGGAGGGAAGGAAGGAGGGAGGGAAGGAAGGAGGGAAGGAAGGAAGGAAGGAAGGAGGGAAGGAAGGAGGGAAGGAAGGAAGGAAGGAAGGAAGGAAGGAAGGAAGGAAGGAAGGAAGGAAGGAAGGAAGGATGATACTGGGCATCGGGTTCATTGTTAATGCAGCCGGGAGAATGTAAACAAACACATCACAGATGTCACACACACACACACACACAAGCATGTGCACATATGAAATGATGTACACGTCACACACCTCCACCTCACTCACACTCCCACACACACACACACACACACACACACACACACACACACACACACACACATACATTAATTCCCCTCACGCAGCCCGGTGGCTTAATTCCAACCCCTGATTTAACAGTACGGGGAGCCAAATTAAAAAAAAAAAAAAAAAAAAAAAAACCCTCCGTTCTTCATTCCGGAACGTTCCGGAGCGGCGAGGTCGACGGCGGCGGCCGTAAGACGACAGGCGGCGTCCTCTTCAGGCATGATGGGGCTTTTATGCGCAGGTTTAGCGGCTGACAGGTTAGCGGGTTTAGTTAACAGCCGACGTGCCTGCCGGTGCAACGGGGGGATTTAGGGAGGGCTTAGAGTGTGTGTGTGTGTGTGTGTGTGTGTGTGTGTGAGCGTGACACCGGGCGTGCACACGCCGGGACAACGGGCGTCTCCACGTGACGTGCGCTTTAATATGAAGTATGAAGAGAGGGACGCCCGGGATTAGCCGGCTCGGCGGTCGAGTGTTAGCTAATGTGATGTAGCGCCGCGGCAGATTGGCCCAGATTACCAGACGGGATTACCGCTTATTATTACCGCTTTTCGCATATTTCGTCACGTTAACGCCCGATCTCCCCCCGGGTCACGGGGAAATCCTCCAGATTGCGTTTTTGGTGCTCGAATTCGCCACCGCCGCCGCGGTCCACATCGGAGAACTGAAAAGTGAACAGATGCTAACAATGCTAACCCGTGCCAGGCCGCTCCCTCCCGTATCCAGGCAACCGTCTCGTTGTCCGATTCTCCGACAGGAATTTTCACGAATGTAAGCGGAAGCGACGCTGTCTCCGCTTCCTGTCCCGTCCCACCGCCGGGCTTCCAGATAGCGCGTTAGCTTAGCGTAGCGTAGCGCCGTCCTCCCCGGGAGGTTTGTTTTGTTCTGGCGCTCGCTCCGGTGGAGGAGAACCCATAAGTCTGCCTGCCGGCCCGCTAGCCAATCGGATTAGAGGCCCGGCGGTAAAGGTGGAGGCTACTTGTGCCAAGATTTAACCTGATTAGACGGAGATCCAGACGTTTCTAAGACGACACATGGGCGCCTCCCACCCGGGATCCTGCCGCCATGTTGGCGGCGGCGGCGAGCGTTTCCTCTTTTTCTTCCACAATTTTACAAGAATCCCGCTCTAGAGCAGTTTTTCCGCCAGTTTTTTGCACCTTTGATATCTTCCTCTTCTCTCTTTCCGCCCCCCCCCCACCATCCCCGACTCCCCCCTTCCTTCTCGCCCTCCTCCGCCCCCCCCACCCCTCCTTCCTTTCTTCATCCCTCCATGTTTCATCTCCTCGGCCTCGCCGCCGTGGTCTTTTTATCGGATCAGTCTCAGGTCGCCGCTTCTGTCTCTCATGTCTTCCATCAAGGATGCATCCCTCAAATGCTCACACACACACACACACTTACACACACACTCACACACACACATGCAATACAAACCAGAGTGGTATAATGACTTTAACGAAAAGACGATAATAAACCCTGAGCATTTATCCGTCTTTTTTTGGTGCCTCCTTCCAAGTTTAGGTATTTCGATGCAGCTTGCGTGTGTGTGTGTGTGTGCAAAGCGAGCACACGCACACACACACACACACACGCAAACAAAATATGGCGTGCCAAGGGTTTTCGGGTGTGTGGGCAAATCTTTTGGCAGCAGGGCTGGCAGTGTGGAGCTATGATGAATGCTGATGGCAAAGAGCATGGTCGCTCACACACACACACACACACACACACACACACACACTCACACACACAGCCTTGCATTACATTACTCTCGGGGACCCACCACCAGTATAATGCCTTCTCTTGTCGCCAGCCATCACAAGTTGGAGGCCTTTCAACACACACACACACACACACACACACACACACACACACACACACACACACACCAAACATGGTCAAACAGCACCGCACCAAAAACCCGCCGCGCACACGCTAATCAGAGTCCCGGCGGAGAGCGGGCTAATGGCGGCGCTCCAACGGCTAATGCTAATGCAGCTAGCGCAGATGATGGGACAACATGGACGCCCGGGATGGCGGACGGCGTCCGTCACCGGCGGGAGGAAGGCGTACTCACAGCGCTCGATGCGATCCTCGGGGCTGGAGGACGTCTCCCGGTCCGACAGCAGGCCCGACACGGCGAAGATCTTCTTCCCGCTGTCCTCCACGGCCTTCAGGGCGCTGCTCGGCGAGCCGCCGGCGGGGATCTGGGCGCCGCCGAAGTCGTACTCTTTCCCGTCGGCGTCGGAGTAGCGCAGGTGCGGCGAAGCTTCGGCGTCCAGGCAGCCTTTCAGCCGTTTGGCCGGCGTGAACGCCGACTGGTAGCCGCCCGGGGCGCCGTCCCGGTCCTCCGGCGGCGAGGCGAACGGCCGGAAGGCGCCGACGCCGCTGTGGTTGAGCATGCTAATCGGGGAGCAGTCCAGGTTGGGCGGCGCGAACTGGTGGTGCAGGTGGAGCAGCGACGGCGGGAAGTCGCGGTTGGGGAACCCCGGCGGCACGGCGCCCTGGCGGTGGTACATGGACGCGAAGGTGTAGGAGCCGTTGTTGAACGGCAGGTGGACGTCCTTCTCCACCGACACCGGAACGCCGAACGGGCGCGGCTGCTGGCAGGGGATGGAGGCGTCGCGGGACGCCTCGGCGGTGGACGCCAGCACCATGAGCGCCGGCGACGCCAGCGGGTTGGGCAGGTAGGAGGAGCTCTCCATCTTGAACGCCGCCCTGTGGAGGTCCATGTCTGGATCGGAGGTGGTGGTGGAGGAAGAAGAAGAAGAAGAGGTGGAGGAGGAAGCGGAGGAGGTCGACAGGAAGTGGCTCGGATCAGACGGCGGCGCCGCTTCGGCTCATGGGCGGGAGGGTGGGGGGGGGGGGGAGGTGACGTCCGCCCTCGCCGTGGAGACGCGAAGAAAAGGACGAAAGTTCTCCCGGGACGCCGGGAGGTCCTCAGAGGAGGTTCATCTTGGTGGTTCCTGGAGAAGATGATAAACACACACGTTAAAAACGGGATTATAATCTGAGGAATGGGTGTCAATGCATCAACAAAGGGGAAGCTGGAGAAGGTGGAGAAGGTGGAGAAGGTGTCCTCAAGCTGACACTGAAGTTCTAACATCATCTCCATCTCCTTCCAGATGTCCCCTCCTCGTCCTCCACCAGCCTAATCTGCCTCCCCCCATCTCAGATCTCCGCCTAAGCCGCTTATTCCTCCCATCTCGCGGGATCCTATTGGACCAGAACCACTTGTCTCACAGATAAGGACACACACACACACACACACACACACACACCGATAGGAATCTGAGCCTGCTCTCTGCTATCTCTCTATTTAACGACTTTTAATTTCCCGATTTTTACTATCTGGCCTCTTTTATTCTTTGCATCTCCCCTGTCGATCCCCCCGTCCTCCCGCTGGCTCGGATGGCGATATCGTATCGGACTCTCCATCTGCCTTCCGCCGCGCCGAGAGGAAATCTGACTGAGTGAATAAATTAGCCGTACTTGACCCCGCGACCCCCCGCCGCCGCCGCCGCCGCCGCCATCCCATAACCCCCCCCCCTACCCTCTCCCGGCATCCGTGGCAACAGACTGCGATCTTTTCCTCGCGGGGATTAGATGGCGGCGCCCGATTGGTCCGGGTGGAAGCGGCGCGACCGAACGGGAAAATAAGATCTCGGAGGTTTTTGCCCGCCCGCCGCCCGAGAGGAAGGGGACGGGTTTATCGAGCGTCTGATTGGCTGAGATTTAAAGATGAGGTCGTCGCGACTGATTGGGTTTTTATATATTTTGTGGAAGAGGAGTTTTTAAAGGATGCAGGGAAGGAAGGAAGGAAGGAAGGAAGGAAGGAAAGGAAAGGAAAGGAAAGGAAAGGAAAGGAAGGAAGGAAGGAAGGAAGGAAGGAAGGAAGGAAGGAAGGAAGGAAGGAAGGAAGGAAAGGATGGAAGGAAGGAAGGAAGGAAGGAAGGAAGGAAGGAAGGAAGGAAGGAAGGAAGGAAGGAAGGAAAGGAAAGGAAAGGATGGAAGGAAGGAAGGAAGGAAGGAAGGAAGGAAGGAAGGAAGGAAGGAAGGAAGGAAGAAAGGAAGGAAGGAAGGAAGGAAAGGAAAGGAAAGGAAAGGAAAGGAAAGGAAAGGAAGGAAGGAAGGAAGGAAGGAAGGAAGGAAAGGAAAGGAAAGGAAAGGAAAGGAAAGGAAAGGAAAGGAAAGGAAAGGATGGAAGGAAGGAAGGAAGGAAGGAAGGAAGGAAGGAAGGAAGGAAAGAAGGAAAGAAGGAAGGAAGGAAGGAAGGAAAGGAAAGGAAAGGAAAGGAAAGGAAAGGAAAGGAAAGGAAAGGAAAGGAAAGGAAAGGAAAGGAAACAAGTGGAGAGGAAAGAAGGGGAAAGTTCCTTCAGCAGAAGGAAAGGTTAGGAAAGGTCAAAGGTCAGGTCAAAGCTGCGTCCACAGTTGCGATCGAGGCCCAAAAATCCCACAGAAACTCAAAGCTGAAAAACCTTTTATCACCAGCGGCCGTTCTTGCAGGCGACGATCAATGCCGAACCCGATCCACACACACACACACACACACACACACACACAGAAAGGTGAGAAGGCCTGTGCCAGAGGCGGCGGCGGCGGCCGGGCAGCAGTGACATGTTCTACATTACCGCAGAAGCTCGGTGTTCGGAGCGGCGGACATGCCTCTGGTCTGGACGGTTGCCATGGCGTCACGTTACAACCCCTCCCGCCCAGAACACGCCCCGCCCTGGAAATAGCACCTTGAGCGTGGAGCTGAGGCCCAAAATAACCCTTCATCCCAGGCAGTGACAGCAGGGTAATTAACTACTATTATAGTGTAATTACACTGTATTACACTGTTATTACACTGTTATTACACTGTTATTACACTCTTATTACTACAGTGTTATTACATTGTGATAGGGGGATAAGCAAAGGAAAGGAAAGGAAAGGAAAGGAAAGGAAAGGAAAGGAAAGGAAAGGAAAGGAAAGGAAAGGAAAGGAACATACACACACACACACACACACACACACACACACACACACACACACACACACATCCATGACATCACTGCGGCTTGTTTGTTTGTTTTCTGGATGACGGACAGACACACCTTCGCACATCACTCATCAATGCACCAGCACAATTACACCCAACCCACACACACACACACACACACACACACACACACACACACACACACACACACACCTGTCAGTCAGCGCCACTTCCAATCCCATTTGCGGCGGCTGACACGCCTCCCTGTATTTCATAATAGGAAATGTCAGCGGGGAGCGTTTACCGCCGACGCATAATTTCATTACGCCGCGCAGGAATGATACAGCTGTCCGACAGATATTAAACACAAACCGCCCCGGGCTGAGAGTGTGTGTGTGTGTGTGTGTGTGTGTGTGTGTGTGTGTGTGTGTGTGTGGAAGGGGGGGGGGGTTTCATGTCAAATCTGCACTTTCTACACCTTTTTCTTGTGTTTTTATACATATTTTAACCTCATTTCATGCAGAATTTCCAATGGGAGGCGGGGATGTGGGGGGGGCGGGGTCAGCAGGAGGAGGCGGAGTCAGAATGAGGGGGCGGAGTCAGGTAAGGATTCGACCAGCCATTACAGATGGCCATTGCGGTTTGTAAGCTAAAGTTATTAGTTTAGATTTGTTGTTTTATGGAGTTGCTCATTTCTGGTTGGATGTCGGAGGGTGGAGGGGGCGGGGCTACTGTTTGAGAAACAACATTCTTGTAAACTTTCACTTTCTGCAACATGCTAACTGCTAAAATAGCTGCATTACAATCCTGGATTAGCTATAATCCTGTTCAATCTAGCTGGAAGAGATAATAATTGTCTTTCCATCGGAGAATCGCGTCTCAATAAGGCTGCTCAGTCATGCTACATGCTACATGCTATACTCGCTGGATTGCAATGGCGGATTCGCTAATCTGGCTCGGTACATAATCCCGTGCAATCCAGCTGGGAGATATAATCTCCTAATTGACCTCCTAATCCAATCTCAAGCTGCTGCCTTCTTCCTGTTTTCAGACAGGAAGTAGATCCACTTTTCCAAGGCTGAGTTTTCAAGGTGTGTGTTTTTTTTCTGTTCTAAATAAAAAACATTTCGTCGCCTCTGTGTGTGTGTGTGTGTGTGTGTGTGTGTGTGTGTGTGTGTGTGTGTGTGTCACCGCAAGAACAGACATATTTAGACACTGTCGACAAGCGTGAAAGCGCCACTCACATTTCTACCTTTCGCTTTTCATTTCACGAGACGGGCCAGACTGTGACACAACGCAACTTTCTTCCACACACACACACACACACACACACGTGTGCCTGAAGGAACATGCCGGCATTGCAGGGTTGGATGTCGCTTCGTTGCTGCGATTGAAACCCGGGTTTGACAGGAACACATCCAGCCGTGTAGAAACACAGGAAGTAGACGGATCCCAGAAGGGAAACGGCGGGTTTGTGTTCCTGAACGCCGACACATCGACGGGAGAAACCATCTGGATTTTTATTTGAAAAGACGGGACGCTAGCTGATGGTACCGGTGCTATTTCCATCCCAGTTGCTAACTGGCTAACCAACGCGCGGGGAGGAAGGAGGGGCGATTCTGGGAATTGTAGTTTTATATCCCTTCACGTCCATGTGACATCGCCAAGCGTCCCTAGAAAATCAACCTTCCAGAGCGGGTTTGAAATAATCATTTAAAAAAAATAAAATGGATGCCAAGGAGGCCACGGAGGAACCCTCCGGAATGTCACGACCCCCCACTCCTTTCCCACCCCCCGCCGTTTGTTTTGCTTCTTTAAATTTCCGCACCCCGGTGAGATGTGGACACAAGCATTAGTGTGGGAAGGAGCGTCCTGAGCCGAGCCTGAGAACCGCCGGAAAAAAGAAAGACAAGATTCCCCCCGGGGGGAAAGAGCGTCCCATTAGCTTAGCTTAGCTTAGCTTAGCTGCAGAGACGCTACCACTCTTTGGTGGGGCGTCAGCCGCTTCTGTTTTTGAAAAATCCCGATCCGACCTGCAGATGCGTCCACTCTGCATTCCACAGTGCACATGTGAGCGTCTGTACACACGTACACTGTATATGTGTGTGTGTGTGTGTGTGTGTGTGTGTGTGTGTGTGTGTTAGCCACTGTCGATACTATTGAAATGCACTCAGTCATGTAGCCACCGGGCGAAGCTCGGACGTCCTTGTGAATAAGAATCGCACCCATTTATCTCGCCGCCCCCCCATAATGCCCCCCCCCCCCCACACACACACACACACACACACGCTGTAAAACCCTAATTCCGCATCCAAATGCCCCCCCGCCCCGCCCTCCACATCCTGGGATATGAGATCCGCAGTCAGGAGCTTAGCGGGAGATAAATGCATCGGCAGAGAAAAGAAATATTACGGTAAGATTCAATAACAGGTAGACGTGCACGCGCGCACACATAGACACACACACACGTGTGCACGTGTGCGCACACACACTTGGTTTGGTGATGACGCCCCGGGTGACAGTCGGCAGTGGAGATCGATGCGGATTGGAGAGGGCCGGCGAGGACTCGCGGCGGCGGCGGCGGCGGCGGCGGCGGCGGCGTGCTGCATGAGCATGTCCAGGAGGAAGAGGAGGAAGAGGAGGATGAAGAGGAAGAAGAAAAGGAGGAGGAGGAGCGATCAAATGTTCAGGCCTCTCCTGCTGGTTGCTCCCAAGAAACTTCCTCTTCAACTTTAAGGGAATTTTAAGTCCATTTTAAGGGGATTCAAGAGTTATCCTTATCTTTAAGGGAGTTCTTAATTTTTTTTTTTTTTTTTTTTTCCTTCTTCTGCAAGGTTTCCAAGACCGAAAGCGCAGGACGGGACGGGAGGAGTCCAGGATCTTCTACTGATCTCCATCGGATGTTCATACTTCCCGCTGAAGTCCTGTCCCGACCTCTTAGCGGCTCGCTAAGCGGCTCGCTAACGGAAAAAAAAAAGAAGAACGGACCCGGCGGATGACGAAATTCTGAGGTTTCTGAGGTTTCTGAGGTTTCTGAGGTTTCTGAGGTTTCTGAGGTTTCTCCGGAGCCCGGCGGAGCCGTCATCCCGCCGACGCCTGGTTTGAATAATCTGAACCCAGCAGGTTTAATTAATCCTGATTTATCCAAGTCGTCGGGCGGATTATTCTGCGGGTTTCTATTTCAAATCCAGCCACTTCTCCGGGTCGCCCCGCCCCCCCTCCTGCTGAAATGGGTTTTCAAGTGTGTGTGTGTGTGTGTGTGTGTGTGTTAATAATCCCCCGCGGAGAGAGTGTTAATCATGATAATCAGAGGAGCGGGAAACGGGTGGAGGTGAAAGGTCATGGAGAGGGATTCAAGGAGGGGTCTTCGCTACTAGCTAGCGGCGATGCTAACCAGAGGAGGTTCCAAGGGGGGAGAAGGTGCATGGGGGGGGGAGTGTGTGTGTGTGTGTGTGTGTGTGTGTGTGTGTGTGGGGGGTTCTTCTTGCCCGGATGCCCAACCAGCTGCCCCCCCCCCCCTTCCGGAAGAGCGCACGTCTACGATCGATGGAAGCTGCACCGTCTCGGTGTTAGCTTATTCTCCTAGCGGGGAGCTTCTGATCCAGCTCACGGACTAATTGACGAATGGACGAGGAAACCTGAGAGAGATATGGCGCGCGTGCACATGCATGCCGAGTGTGTGTGTGTGTGTGTGCACGTGCACGCGTATGTGTGCGCAGACAAGAAAGAGACACGGCGAATATGGAGAGCCGAAAAAGTATCCGACATCCGACACAACTCCTCTCTGCCCCTCATTAAGCTAATTCTTTGACTTTCTCTTGTTGCCAGCGGGATGGCGCGCACACACACACACACACACACACACACACACACATGCATGCGTGTGCACGTCGACCCTCCACGAGGCCCTGCCTTCTCCAATGCAATCAAACCATTAACCAGCAGCAGCAGCTCTCCCCTCCGCGGACTCATTTCCTCCCAGGCGGAGAAAAAGAATGGCGAGAGTCTGTGTGTGTGAGTGTGTGTGTGTGTGTGTGTGGGGGGGGGGTCGTCTTTCCTGTCATCAATAAAGATTTTTTTAAAAAAAAGGAAAGAAAAGAAGTGTCTAGACGTTTATCTGCGGGAGGGAACGGGTTCGATCCAAGATATTCTGCACGCCGTCCCGAGGCCGCCAGCGCAGGAAATAAAATAAAATATTAATAAAATAGGAAAAAAAACATAATTAAATATAAATAAAAATAAAAGATAAATATATATTAATAATATAAATAATTCCCCTGTTTTTAAATGAAAGAAAATGCGCTTTTTGAATAAAAAATAAAAAATAAAAAAATAGCGACAGGGATCAATCATTGAGCTCTTTCACTTTTTTATTTTATTTTGGCGGGGTGCAGGGCTGTGTGTGTGTATGTGTGTGTGTGTGTGTGTGTGGGTGTTGCAACCCCCCCTTCTTCATCACCACCTCCTCCTCTTCCTCCTCAAGTGCATTGTTATTACCAGGGTGGGGGGGGGTGTCATTTATAACGCGTTAATTAACGCCACCGTCGTAAACAGATAAAGAGAAAAGGCTATTTTCAAAATAAAGGATGAGAAACGGAGTGGGGGGGTGAGTGGAAAGAGTGTGTGGGGGTTAATTCACTATCAGTGGGTCTGTTAGAGGGAAAAGGGGGGTGGGGGGTGCGTGGGGGGGAAGTACCATCCGGTTTTTACCAAAATAAAAGCCCGGCTAATTAATCCGATTTTTTTTTTTATCGCGAAATCTCGCGAGAATATGTTTTGTTTTAATTTTGTTTATTCTATTACATTCATTTTTCCCCATTCGCTTCTCCCGCTCTCATTTCGGCCGCCGTGCGCGTACGAGCATGAAAGCGAAAGAGAGAAAGGCGACGGATAAAATTAACTTTTCCTCTTTTTTTTTTTTTCCTCCCCCAATCCCTCTTTTTCTCATCCTTTCTTTTCTTCCGCTCGACAGACGACGGGAGAGAAATGAACGATAAATAATAAATACAGCGATGAATAAATAAAAGCATTACAAAGCGGCGAGATGAATTATTGATCAGAGCTGACAGATTATTGATAAAAAAAAAATCGATGACCCCGCACGTTAGAAATAACACTAATAATAATAATAATAATAATAATAATAATAATAATAATGATCGCATGATTTATATCGGCGTAATGTGGAGGAGGTGCGGGATCCGTGGGGCCTTCGCGGCGCGTCTGAAACCGGCACTCCGCGTGAAAAGTCTCCCGCCGGCGGCCTATAAATCACCGTCATCCGGCCGGAAACGGACTCACCGCGCGGCTGAAACCCGGTCGGGATTAAATCCGGGATATAATCCATCTTTACGGCCTCTGGATTAATAAAGAGAAATGCATTGATCAGTTATGCGGTTGATGTTTGTCTTTATTTATCCGATTGCACTTAAACGCCTCATTAAGATCTCATGACAAACTTTTTCTTTCCTTTTTTCCGCGAATAAAAAATATATATATTTTATGAATGCAAATCCCGGCGTTTTTATTAATCCGAGTATAATTATCGAATGAAATAATCCTTAATAAAAAAACGTTTACATGTTCGCTTTCTGAACCTTTTGGATCATTAAAAGTGTCCGGAGGCCCCGGATGTTTGATTTTGCAATCACCTTTTCAAAATAAATTAAACAGGAATAAAATATAAAAATAAAGTTGGACTAGAACCGGACATTTATTTTCAACGAATCGTCTTGATTTGATTTTAATTGTATTTATTTATTTTCTTCGAACGGACCGGAAATGAAAAACGGTTCCCGCCGCTCGTTAAAAGTCGCAGCCGGTTGATCGACGGATCGATAAATCAATCCGGTGGAGGAGGGGGGGCATGAAGGGGTGCTACTTTTTTTAGGAGGAGGGGATTTTTATTTTCCAAATATATATTTCTATTTTTAATTTCATTTACATAAAAACAAATTAAGTGAATTTTATTTTCTTAATTTTAATCTCGTCCCGCTTCCGGTGCGACGAGAGCGCGAACCCTTTTTTTCTTTTTTTTTTTTCTTTTCTTTAAATTCAATGAATGAATGAATTGATTAATTTTATTTTTATTTTTATTTTTAAATGGTGACGTGAAACATCAGGCGTTTTAAAATAAACTATCTGGGTTTGCGAAAAGTAGATGACAACTTTAAATACATTTTTTTTAAAAAGATTAAGAATATATGTATATAAATTTATTTTCGAAGTCAAGATTCGAAAATAAAATAAAGTAAAATGAATGTGCGGAGATAAACGGAATCGAAGAAGACGGAAAAGTGGGATACAGTTGTGTTTTTTTTTTTCTAATTTTCTTTAATTTCTACTTTAATGAAATCTTTAAAAAGAAGACAATAAAATAAAAAAAATCGGGCCAATAATCCGCTCTCCGCAGCGAAAGGAGAGACGGAAAGAAGAGGAGAAAGGATGAAAAAACCGGAGGATGGATGGAGCGATGGATCCGACCGGGCTCCCGCTCGGGGGGGAAGCCGGGCTTCGGCCGCCTGAGCCCGGCCAAGGAGCCGCGGGGCCCCCGGGGGACCTCCCCCGCTCCCGGAGCTGCTTATTTAGGGGAGGGGGTGTAAATTAACAGGTGTTTTCCAACTGTGTGCAGGACTGTGTGTGTGTGTGTGTGTGTGTGTGTGCGTGTGTGTGTGTGTGAAAGAGAATGGGGGGGGTCGTGCACGCGCACGGAGACAGTTGCCCTCTTTTCCAATTCAAATCTCGCCCACTGGCCACACACACACACACACACACACACACACACACACACAGTCCTCCACCCTGTCTGTAATTTACTTTTAATATTTTTGAATCGCCCCGCTGCAACTTACAAACATGAAAGAGTTTTTTTATTTTAATCTTAACCGCCTTCCAATTGTAACCGGATGCGGTGATAGATAATAGTAATAAGCGTGTAATAAGCGTGTAATAAGCGTGTAATAACCACGCGGTTGGTTCCCTTCATAAATTCATATCGGCGTTTTGTGGTTCATTAAAAAAAATTAGCCCCATCAGTAGCTTTATTGGACACACACACACACACACACACACGGAGCCATATGCCGTCGTTATGGGCATTTAAAACGCACCAGAAGCGGCGGCGGCGGCGGCGGCTCTTCCACGGGCAAAGCGCGGGCACGGACGCGCACGGAGGGATGGAGGGATGAAGAAGAAGAAGAAGAAGAAGAGGTGGAGGGTTCAGAAGCGTGGGATTGAGATTAATTGTTTAAATGTTTGAAAACAAGACAGAAGTGTAAGTTGTTCAGAAGGAAAGAAAGAAAGAAAGAAAGAAAGAAAGAAAGAAAGAAAGAATAGTTAAAAATCATAATATTGCTGACAATAATAAAGGACGGACGGGATTTGCGCGTGCGTGAGAGCGGACGGTGGTCGACGCGCACGCCGCGGGTGGGAGACCCGTACGGCGGCGCGCACACGCACGGGGTCGGACGTGCAAACGCTTCTGTAGAAACAGAAGATGAAAAAAAAAAGAAAAAGAAAACCCCGCGAACGCACGCGACTTTCTCCGCTTCTTCTTCTTCTTCTTCGTGCGTTTTTCCACGCCGGTTCACGCGCACGAGCACCGGTAAAGTTAGTTGTTTTGTTGTTATTGTTTTTTTCTCCCTCTCTCATTTTCCGGTTTCCAACAAGAAAAAACAAAACAAAACAGAACAACAACAGACAAAAAAAAAAACAAAACAAAAACAACAAAACACGTTGTTTACTCACCTCGCGAGCTCGAATCCTCACGCGCGCGCCCTCCGCTTCCGGCTTCTTCTTCTCTCTATATATTTTTTTTTTATCCTCACAGAAAAGCATAAAAAAGAAAAAAAAAAAAAAAAAAAGAAGACGCGGAGAGGAAAGGACACACACACACACACACACGGACAGAAAAAAAAAATAAAAATGAAAAAAAAAATTAAAAATAAAAAAAAAAAAAAACCAGGAAGTTCGGAGCGCGAGCTTTGGGGGGGGAAGTCGTTCGTCAGCGGCGGCGGCGGCGGCGGCGGCGCCGGAGATACCGGGAGGCGCTTCAGGGGGGGAGAAGGAGGAAAAAAAGTAGTTCACACCTCCGTGTTAGAGCTCGGAGAGGAGGAAGGAAGGAAGGAGGGAGAGAGAAAGAGAGAGAGAGAGAGAGAGAGAGAGAGAGAGAGGCGGACTTTGGGTATCAATCGCGCGGAGAGGTGGAGGAAGAAGAAGAAGAGGAGGAGGAGGAGGAAAGGCGAGATCGCTGGGACCGGTGTGGTTGGTCGGCGGTGTGTGTGTGTGTGTGTGTGTGTGTGTGAGGAAGAGGAGGAGGAAGAGTGTGTGTGTGTGTGTTCTCCGCTTTCCGCGCACGCGTAACCTCTTTGATGCCCCCCCCCCCCCCTCTCCTCCTTTCTTGTTTCCTTTCATTCGCAACTTCACTCGGCGCGTCTCTTTCATCCACACACACACACACACACACATACACGCACACACACACACACTCGAATTCGTCAAACAAGTTTCGAGCCGAACCGACTCCCCCAACCCGAAGTGTCCGGTTCGTCCGGAACTCCGCAGCGCCACATTTCACGTCTGCGGCGGTCCGCGGGGACGACACGGAAGCGCGTGAACGCGACGAGTACGCGCGTGCATATGCGTGATCATGCGTGGACACCTCCACCCGTCACCCCCCCCCCATCCCCAACCCCAACGCCACCCCGAAGTCAACCTCGCTTTGTGCGCGAAGTGAATGAATTGTCCACCCCCCCGACACACACACACACACACACACACACTCATTCTCTCTCTCTCTCGCTCTCTCTCTCTCACACACACACACACGCACGCGGTTTACCATAAATGAAATCCAAAAATTAAACAGATAACTAAAAATGGACTCTTATAAAGTGCGGGCATAGAACCTGGATGAGAAGGAGGAATTATACCTCCCATCCGGACAGATTATTAATCCCATCAACCAATCACGGATTAGAACTGTTAAAATATACTAATATGTATTAAAAATACATAGATAAAGATATAGATCTGCCTTGAAGGATGTTTAATTCAGTGTGTCAATCACAAATGGCCTCCAATCCCGAGATTAGACGGCAGGATTATCATTCATCGTGCGATTATTTATTGATCAACTTGTGTTTATTCCCAACAAATTGACTGGAATTAATAAAATAGAAAAAAGAAAAACAAAACAAAACAGTCTTTTGCGTGGAGACGAAGAGGAGGAAAAATGAAGAGAAGAGGCTTCCTCGTCTTCCTCGCCGCTACAACCCCCTGCTGGCCGCAGGGGGAACTGCAGGTGGAGCGACAACACACACACACACACACACACACACACACACACACGTACTTTATTGGGGGCCTAAAACTGCAAAGTGCAAAAAAGGTTGTATCTTCAGCTTGTGTGTGTTTTCCAACTGAAGCAGGTGTCTTGGTTCACATGCACGTCTCAATTCACGTGCGCGTCTTGATTTACATGCACGTCTTGATTCACGTGCACGTCTTGATTCACGTGCACGTCTGCATTCATGTGCACGTTTCGACTCGTGCGCGTCTTTGGTGTTTTTTCACATGTTTGGCAAAACAAGCAGGGTTAGAATCTCAGGCCGTGGAATCCAAGGATCTCCTCCTCCTCCTCCTCGTCTTCCTCCTCCTCGTCTTCCTCCTCAGACTTCTCTTCTGCTCTCACTTCATCTTCATCGCCCTTCGGTGCATCTGGACCCGACGGGCCGCCGCCGCCGCCGCCGCCGCCGCCACCAGGTCCTAATGGCCCTCACACTTTGATCTGCTTTTCACGCTGTAATACGCTGATGTTCTAGGTAACAATGGCGTGGGAAAAGTGAAGAGGCTCATGTGTGTGTGTGTGTGTGTGTGTGTGTGTGTGTGTGTGTGTGCACTGGGTGGTCCCCTTACAGCGGCGGTGGCCGTGAGCGGTGCCATTAGCAGTGTGTTGTCTTGCTAATAGGCTCAGTTTGGAGTCAATGGGCTGAGTGAGGAAGAGGACCATCCATGTATTAGATCCCTCTCTATTCAAAGTCTAATGCCACCCTTAAGGCCACCAACCCCCCCCCTGCACACACACACACACACACACACACACACATGCACACACACACACACACACTACCCCGGGATGTTTTTAAATGCCGCCCCTGTGTGTATTGACTGGGAAGCACTTTGATAGCACCTGTTTCACTGCTGCAGCCCCGGCACTGATTCTGCCCCCCCCCCCATTCTGCCCCCCCCCCCCCCATTTTGCCCCCCCACCCCCATTTTGCCCCCCGATCCGTTTCACATGCAGATCCCGGAGGCTGCGAGGAGAAAAAAAGCACACCGGCCGCCGTTCGGTGACCGGATTAGCAGCGAGAACGGAGGGAGGAAGTAGCTTTTGGAGTTAGCTGTCAGGCTAGCTAAGTGTTTGGCTAGTTAGCGGTGGTTTCGCAAGCTAGGTGGCGTTCCAGGTTGGCGCCCCCTGGTGGCGAGGAGGGTTCCTGCGTCGGCGTGGAGGCTAGCGTATGTAGCCGCGATGGAGCTGCGCGGATCAGATCAATGCGAAACGCGATTGATCGTTTAATCCCGTTCGTGAGGGTTGTAAAACGAAAATAAAGACCGATTTAACTTCTGTGTGTTTGAGGGTTATACTGCCGAGGCAGGGCTGCGGGATTAGACCAGCTGGAGATCAGATTAAGGTCAATCCAGGTCAGAATAGGGTTTAATAAATCAGATTGAGGTTAATCTAGATTAGAATGGGGCTAATTAAAGTCGGAGCAAGGTCAACCTAGGTCATATTAGGGCTAATTAAAGTCAGATTACAGTCAATCTAGGTCCGATTAGGGTGATTTAAAGTCATATTAAGGTCAATCTAGATTAGGCAGGGTTTACTAAAGTCAGATTAAGGTCAATCCAGGTCAGAATAGGGTTTATTAAATCAGATTAAGGTTAATCTAGATTAGATTAGGGCTAATTAATGTCAGATTAAGGTCAGTCTAGATCAGAATACCGCTAATTAAAGTCAGATTAAAGTAAATCGAGGTCATATTAGGGCTAATTAAAGTCAGATTGAGGTCAATCTAGATTAGAATAGGGCTAATTAAAGTCAGATTACGGTCAACCTTGGACAGATTAGGGCAATTTAAAGTCCTATTAAAGCCAATCTAGATTTGGCAGGGTTTTCTTAAATCAGATTGAGGTCAATCTATGTCAGATTAGCACCAATTAAGGCCAGGTGAAGGTCAATCAAGTTTAGATTGTGGGTAATTCAGGTAAGATTAAGATTAATTAAGGCTGGGTTGAGGTTACGGGTTTCTCCCTTCAGTGGTCGTCACAGCCAATCATCTGCCTCCATCTCACCTTCTCCTCTCACATCAACCAACCTCCTGACCTCCTCCCTCCATCCAGATCTTCACCTCTGCCACCTCTAGTCTTCTCCTCAGTGTCCTCCACACCTTTCCTTACTTTCTGGCGTTTTCTCCACCTCGTCTCCACGGACGGTCGACCCTCGGTACCTCAGATCTCTGACCTTCATCCCTCCTCCACCTCCTTAGATGTTTCTCCACCTTCTCTCACCATAGACCATAGCGTGGTCTGCAAAGCATGATAGATCCCTATCTGGAAAGCATACCGAAACAAAACGTCCTGCAGAAAACGAACCGACTCCCCAAAAGCCGGTGGGGCGACACAGGAAGTCGACCCGTCACTTCCTGTGACGGGTCACTTCCTGTTCCGGCGGGACAGGAAGTGACCCGTCACTCCGAGTGCAAACCGGACCCACTTTGACTTGATACCTTAAACAAACCGGCGTTTTGACCCTGATTTACGGCAAATCTGGATGTCGACCACCCCCCCATCCGGCCGCCGCCGCCGCCGCCGCCACGCCCCCCCTTTAATAATTTACGAGTGTGTGGGGAATTTATAGCGCCGGCTCCCCCGGCCGTGCACGCCGCCAAATCCATATGTCTGTGATATAATGAGATTTTAGCGCAGCAAGATTGTAAATTATGGCGTGATTTGTTCTCTCGCTGTTTTGTCAGGGCATAGCCTTTTGAGTGTGTGTGCATGCGCATGTGCACGTGCGTGTGCATGTGTGTGTGTGAGTGTGTGTGTGTGTGTGTGTGTAGCTCGGGGATATGGCTGGCATTTGGCTGCCACGGCGCTCTAATTGCTGACGTACACACAGATAGATGGGACCTGATGGTTGGTGTCTCTACTCTGAAGGGAGGGAGGAAGGGATGAGGGAGGAGGAGAGAAGGGAAGGAAGGAAGGAAGGAAGGATGGATGGTGAAGGAGGGACGGGGGAAGGTTCCCCAACCCTCCCTTTCCTCCAGAGCGGCGGCTAAATCAGATTACATTACGAGAAGCGGTGATTACAAACGCTTGACGAAAGGAGGACAGAAAAAGGCAGGGAGTGAGGAAGGAAGGAAGGAAGGAAGGAAGGAAGGAAGGAAGGAAGGAAGGAAGGAAGGACGGACGGAAGGAAGGAAGGATGGGAGGATGGGAGGAGTGATGGGTTCTGGCTTCCGGGTTCTCACATTTCTTTTGATTGAAATACAGTTTTCATTCATTCATCCGTTCATTCATTTATCCATAGGGTCATGGTGGGGGTGGAGCTTATCCCAGCTCTGATTGGCCGAGAGGGGGGGGGGGGTCACCCTGGACCAATCACAGGGCCGCATATAGAGACATGCAACCATTCACCCTCTCATTAACACGGCATATAGGCATTCACTCACTCATTCATCGGTCAGATAGACAACATTCACTATCGAAGCATACAACTATCGCTCCCTCATTCCCATGTCTTATGGAGAAAAAAAATTCACCCTCTCATTCACACCTCATATAGAGTCGCACAACTGTTCACTCCCATTCGCATGTCATATCGAGCCATTCACTCATTCATAAAGGGATCGACAGCCATTCACCCTCTCATTTCAATGTCAGAGGAGCATACAACTATCGCTCCCCTCTGTCAGGCCTTCTTACAGAGACGGAACTCTTCACCCGGACGCTGTGAGCTTTGGCGGCCCCTAGTGGCGGCGACATGGCGGGGCGGACTCTATTTCGGCCACCTTGACAGGAAGCCGGGGGGGGGGGGGGGTTCCCTCAAAATAAAGGTGGTCCGGAGGGATGCGGAGAGGCCCGACTGGCCGTCACCCCTGGCGACCGGACAACCAACAAGTGCTGCTAGTGGATAACGTCAAGATTTCCGAAAGCAGGGCTCCACCAATCACAACCCTGAAATCCCCACATTCGTGACCACACTCACCTCGATATTCATTCATTCATTCAGACAATATCTATATCTTCACTGTCATTGGATGGTAGGCGGAGTTCACCCTTTCATACAGAAGTCATCAAGAGATATTTAACCGTTCGCCCTCCCATTTCCACAGCATCTCCACGCAACTATTCACTCACTCATTCACACCTTCATGTAGTCACACATTCATTCTTCCATTCATTCATGCCTTCATATGGACACAAACCAGCAATTCCGGATCTCCAATGAACCTATTGTATGTTTTTGGGAGGAACCCTATTTCGTAAAATAATAATGAAAATTATTATTAATCATCATATTAAGTATCATAAAAATTATAATTTTTTTCTCAGTTGTATCTTTTTTTTTTAAATTTTATTTTATTAATTTTTTATTTATTTACCAATTTAAAAAAAAAAAAAAAAATTTTTTTTTTCCTTTTTCCAATCCGCCGGAGCCGAGACCTTTTGTTCGAGCCGCGACCCCGAAACGCAAACGTAAATCTGGCGTAAATACCTTTTCTTTTTTCTTTTTTTTTTTTCTTGAAGTATCATACCGGCTCCCAGACCCCCAGGAGGGGGGGGGGAAGCAGAGTACATTTCTTTCCTCGCCGCTCCGTCATCTTCAAACATCCACCGGGAGTGACTTGTTATTTGCTGTGAGCTGTCGGCACGCTTTGCCTTTCTGATTAGAGAGAGACGGGAAGGGGATGGAGGGATGGAGGGATGGAGGGATGGAGGGATGGAGGGATGGAGGGATGGAGGGATGGAGGGATGGAGGGATGGAGGGATGGAGGGTTGGAGAAGACAGAAGCAGCCTTGAGGCACATGTCAAGCAATGTCACAGATAATCACACATTGTCTTAAAATAGCTTTGAAAATAACAGCGTTCGGGGGGTTGGAGGGGGAAGCAGGTCGGCCGGCGCCTCGTGTAGCACAATTAAAGACCAGATAAAATTAATTTTCTGACATCTCCTCCGGGAGCGTTTATCAAGGGCAACGCTGGAAAAACAACAAGATGTTTCTCGTCGCTTTATCTTCGTCCTCAGACATCCTGAACGATCTGGCCTCCGAACATCTGCACCAGAGGCTGGAGGACCAGGATGGAGGACTGGGTTTGAGGACTAGACTGGGGAACAAGGATGCAAGACCAAACTGGTGGACCAGGACTGGAGAACAAGAACTGAGGATCAACCTGGAGAACTGGACTTAAGGATCAGATTGGAGGACGGCACTTGAGGACCAGAATCGAGACCCAAGAGGGAGGACCAGAATGGAGGACTGGACCAGAGGATCAGAATGGAGGACCATGACGAAGGACCAGGTTGGAGGACTGGGTTTGACAACTAGACTGGGGGACCAGTATGCAAGACCAAACTGGTGGACCAGGACTGGAGAACCAGAACTGAGGACACTTGAGGACCAGAATCGAGGCCCAAGAAGGAGGACCAGGTTGGAGGACTGGGTTTGAGGACTAGACTGGAGGACCAGAACGGAAGACCTGACTGGAGGACAGCACTTGAGGACCAGATTCAAGGCCCAAGAAGGAGGACCAGAATGGAGGACTGCGTTTGAGGACCAAAGTGGAGGACCAGGATGCAAGACCAGACTGGTGGACCAGAATGGAGGACTGGACCAGAGGATCAGAATGGAGGACCATGACGAAGGACCAGGTTGGAGGACTGGTTTTGAGGACTGGACAGGGGGACCAGTATGCAAGACCAAACTGGTGGACCAGGACTGGAGAACCAGAACTGAGGACACTTGAGGACCAGAATCGAGGTCCAAGAAGGAGAACCAGAATGGAGGACTGACTTTGAGGACTAGACTGGAGGACCAGGATGCAAGACCAGACTGGTGGACCAGGACTGGTGAACCAGAACTGAGGACCAGACTGGAGGACTGGATTAAAGGATCAGATTAGAGGACCGGACTTGAGGATCAAATTGGAAGACCAGACTTGAGGACCAGAATAGAGGCCCAAGAAGGAGGACCAGGCTGGAGGACTGGGTTTGAGGACTATATTGGAGGACCAGGTTGGAAGACCAGACAGGAGGTCTGGACCAGAGGGCCAGGGTGGAGGTCTGGACTTGACTGGAGGACCTTCAAATACAAGAAACCTTAATTATGACAAGTAAATGTAAAAAATGAAAACTTTCCCGTCTTATTTTTCTTCCTGAGATCCAACCAGGAATGATCAGACTCATCGGCAGCACACACACACACACACACACACACACACACACACACACACACACACACCTGCAAACCCTCCATCTCTTAGCAGATGCTACATGTCAGGTCACAACTCTTGAACGTTCATTGTTAGCGCCACTCATCCTGCGCGGAGTGGCCGGGAACCAATCACAGCTGATGAGGGGGGCCAAGGGGCGGAGCTTAGTCTCCCGCCAATCACAGGACCTTTCACCTTCTCATTCGCACCCATGGACAGCTTATGGACCGTGGAAGGACGTGGAGAGAAACCCAAGGAGAACATGGACAACCCGAGCAAGTACAAGAGGAGAGTCCATCCATACAGAAGAACATGGAGAACCCAGGGAGGAACATGGAGAACCAAGGCAGGAGAACATGAACGGAACATGTAGACCCTGCATGGAAAACTTTCCAGCCCTGATCCGACAGCACTGGAAACCCCTGAAAGAAGTCAAAACCGGAAGCAACACGATGCTAAGCTAGCATACCGCTCCCATTCCTCCAAAAAGTCCACCCCCACTTCTCCTTTTGGAAAACATCGCGTTATTCCGATTATCCATTTCTGCACGACTTGACAGGCGGGAAAAAAAAATGGCCGTCTGCGTTCGGCAATTAGAGCGTCGTGCGGATGCGCGACGTCGGCTGTCAGTCGGCGTCACGGCTAAAATTCGAGAACCAACCCTCAAGTCCGGTATTATTTTTTTATTGGGATGATTTGCCCGTCCACGCGGCGGCCCGGCTGCAGCTGGTAGTTAAGCTAAAAATAATGTTTATTCCTGCAGACGTTTAATGGTCCGTCAAATGGGATAACAAGGACGGCTGATTTGTGGGCCTCTCGCCGCAATTACCCCGGCCCCTGCGCTTCCTCACGGTTTAAATTAAACAAGCCATTGATTTTATGCCGAATATTACGGCACCATATTCCCGGAGAGTGCCTTTGATAGAGGTGCGGAGGGATTGGACCCCCACCATCCTATTCGGCACGCCATACTTAGCACCCGGGCGCCACCTTTATCTGGATCGCCATCCCCAACCGTCGTCGACTGAAGCTGCTGTTTGGTTTGTTGGTTTTTCAAAGGGTACTTCCTGTGCCGGAGCGTGAAAGCTCATGTATGCTCGGGGTTAAATACAGTCGGGGCATTCTGTCCGACATCTGCGTTCACTCCCTGCGTATGTTTTTTAGGGGAACTCGTAGCCAAAGGGAGCAAACGGGTGGTATCCTTGGAACTCCAGAGTTGCCCCAACTGCTCAAACTTGTATGCTCAAGTGCAACCAGCAAAAGTGACAGAGAAGGAAAGGAAGAAGCGGCACATACCGGCTTGTTTAATGGCTGCAAAGACCGCCACCATCTCCCATGCTACCTCTTTTTTAGAATGTACATTTGCAACAGCACCTCCATCGCTGCCATTTTTTCCATTGTCGGAACTTGAAAGTCAACTTTGCAACGAGTGGGTATGTCGGTTTCTGAATGGCCACAGTGACATAAGGCAATCAGGGGAAGTGTGTGGACGGTGATGCTTGACAAAGTTTGAAATGTTGACATTTGACCTGTTTGGCCAGGTACATCTTTTTCAAATCATCTTCCAGGAAGTGGTACGTACCAGAATTAGTGCACTTCCTGTTCCCGTGCGGGAAAGCTCATGTATGCTCGCCATTCAATATGGGCGGAGCCTTCTGGCGGACATCTGCATCAACTCCCTGTGCAGGTTTTTCGGGGAGCTCGTAGCCAGATGCAGCAAACAGGGTGGTATCATTGGAACTCTGAAGATACCAAAACATATGATCAAGCGCGACCAGCAAAAGGAGCAGTGAAGAAGGAGAGGAAGAGGACGACATGGACTTCTTGGTCCACATGCCACCACCTTGTGTTCAAGGGCTCCACAGACCGCCTCCTTCTGCCTCTTTCTTAGAAGGTACACTATCACCAGCACCTCCATCCTGGCCATTTTTTGCTATTGTTGGAACTTGGAAGTGAATTCTACAGAGTCTCTGGTGGATGCATCGCTGAACAGCTATGGTGACGTAAAGCAATCACGGGAAGTGCGTGGGTGGTGACACTTGATGACGTTTGAAATGGATATGTTGCCAATAAACAGGTACATCTTTATTTAATCATCTTCCAGAGAGTGGTATGCACTGGAATTAGCAAACTCCCTCTTCCGGGACATGAAAGTTAATGTATGCTCACCATCAAATATGGGTGGAGCCTTCTGTCCGACATCTGCGTTCACTCCCTGCGTACGTTTTTCGGGGAGCTCGTAGCTAAACACAGCAAACCGGATGGTATCCTTGGAACTCCGGAGTTGCCCCAACTGCTTAAACTTGTATGCTCCAGTATGGGTCCACATACCGCCGCCATGTGTTTAACGGCCACATTTTTGTTATTATCGGAACTGGGAAGTGAACTCTGCACTGTCTCTGGCGGATGCTTTGCAGACTCGTTTCGTTGAGCAAAAGTCAATTTGACGCAACGTGCACGTTTCTGAAATAATGTAATAATCCGAAGCTTACAGAGGGAGCCTCCAAGTCACATCTTTCTGCAAAATGTCATCCCAATGACGATGACGTTCGAATATCACAAAATCTTATCTGATTAGAAAACGTCCCGTTTGTTGTTTAACAACCTCCCCCAGTGGGATTAATTTCCAGCAATAAATCTATTAATATCCCACATTAACTGCACTGGCTTCAGCCAAGGTCGAGTTAATTCATCATTCACTCTCACGTGAATACACACTGTGTAATTACATCATTATAAACGTCTTATTAATCATGACTAAGCCACACCTGTCACCTATCCTCATTTTTAAAAACCCAACCAGGTTTATAAATCATGACGCGGTTATTGATCAGCGATTAATTAAGATGTGAAAGCTATTGAATGGATAATGATGCCTGGAGTGATTTAGACTGATGCTAACAGCTAGCAGGTGATTTGACATGTTTTTAATGCTTTAATGAATGAATATCCTTGCTAACCATTGAGTTGTTATTTTGCATGCAAATATAGTTATTATTATTATTAATGTAGAAAGGAGTACCATATGATTAGCACTTACATATGAATATCATATCCAATGTTATTATGGGATGGAGAAAGTTAGGAAGGAGTGTTGGGTGGCGGCAGCTAGCGAAACAAGCTAGCGCCTGAAATCACAGGCATTTTAGCAATGCTAATACACGGTTTATTGACCCTCGTCCATGCTACACACACACACACACACACACACACACACACACACACACACACACAGGGCAGAATCCAGCCTTTGTTTTAAAGTTAATAGTTTAAAATCATCTACTTTTTCCCGCGGAGGCTATGTATCCTCACCCACCGCGGCCTCTTCCGGGCGCCATCACCTGCAATGAGAAGCCTGCTGCTTATGGGTAAATCAATATTCATGCCTGTGTAGACCCCGCCACACACACACACACACACACACACACACACACACACACACACACACACTTTTTGAGAGCCAATTACCGCCGCGGCCAAACATTGTCATTGCGCGTTAAACAAAAATGACTTAGCGGCGCAGAACGTTTTGATTACGCCTTTTCAAGGTGATCTCGGGACATCTTTATGTGTCACTTCCTCCCTCCTCCTCCTCCTTCTTCTCCTCCTCTTCCTCCCCTTCTGCCGTTCATCTCTTTGACGCGGGTAAAGGAGTGTACAGATGTTGAAGTGCGCTGACATGTCCTTGTGGAGGGATTTCAACCATGATGCTAATAACAATAATTAGCTCCTGAGTGTTTGTTGAGGGGGTGGGAGGGACAGACATGAATATTCTCTTTGTGTGCACGTGTGCGTGCATGTGTACGTGCATGTGTGTGTGTGTGTGTGTGTGTGTGTGTGTGTGTGTGTGCGCGCGACAAATTAACCATCATTGCTTGTATAAGGAGAGTCCGAAGATGAAGGGAGCTCCTTGCTACTTCATTATACCTGTTTGGCTTGTCTTTGGGGCATAACACACACACACACACACACACACACACACACACACACACACACACACGCGCGCTCGCGTGATATGTGTGTGATATTCACGAGGCGATAGCCGTAGCGCCGAAAACGAGACAAAGCAAAAGTCTGGATGAAGAAAATCCAGATTAAGATACTCTAGATTGAAGATAATCTAGATGGGTGAAAACTAGATTAAGGAAATGGGGAATAAAGAAGCCCAGACAAAGGGAACCTAGATTACGAACAGCTCGATTCGGAAGATCTAGACTAAGGAAAACTAGATTAAGGCAATCCAGGATATGGGAGTATAGATGGTGGTAAAGTTGATCTAGAGAGTGGAAGTTGGGCCAAGAAATATAGATGAGATCTTGGTTGAGGAAGCTGGCATGAAGGAAATTTAGATTAATCCAGATCTAGACTACAGAAGTCAAGATGAGGAAAACCTCTATGATGGAAATCTGGATAACAGACATCTAGATGAAGGAACTCCAAAGGTGATGGAATTCTAGATTGAGGATACCAAGGCTGGGGAAATTTAGACGGAGGAAATCTAGATCAAGAAATTCCAGACTGGGGAAATCCAGATAAAGGAGGAACTCTAGATCAAGGGAGTCCAGATTGAGGAAGTCTAAAATAAGGAAATCGAGGTGTAGTAAGTAATATTGAGGAAAGGTAGACTAAGGAAATCTAGAACAAGGAGGTTGGAGCTAGGGGAATCTAAATGAAGGAGATCTAGCCTAAGGTTGTCTACATTAAGGAAATTTAGATTGAGGAAATCTAGATTAATGTAATCTAGACTGCGGAAGTCAAGATGAAGGACCACTATGATGGAAATCTGGACAACAGAAATCTAGATGAAGGAAATCCAAGAATAAGGAAAGAATAAGGAAAGCTAGATCAAGTCTATCCAGGTTGGGGGAAATTTAGATGGAGGAAATCTAGACGAAGGCAATCCATAAGGAGGGAATCGAGATTAAGGACAAAGTCTAGATCAAGGAAATCTTGACCGAGGAAATCTAGACTGAGTATATATAGAGTAAGGGAATCAAGACCCAGGAATTCTGAACCATGTCAATCTAGATTTTAGGAAATCCAGACAGAGGAAATTTAGATTGCTGTAATCCAGACTATGGAAGTCAAGATGAAGGAAACCTCTATGATGGATATCCGGACTACAGAAATCTAGATGAAGGAAATCCAAAGGTAGGAAATCCAGATTTAGGAGGAAGTCTAGATTAAGGAAATCTAGACTGAGGATACCTAGATGAAGGGAATTAAGACCAAGGAAGTCTGGACGGTGTCAATCTAGAGGGAAATCCAGACAGAGGAAGTCTAGATTAAGGAAATCCAGACCAATAGACTTTGGGTGAAGGAAATCTAGATGAAACCATGTCGTTCAAATCCCGTGACCAGGACGTGATTTCTCGCCGGCGAGGACGTCTCTTGGCGCCGCGGCGAGGACGGACCGCCGGCGTCAGCTTCGATTAGCGCCGCAGTCCGTCTTCCCGCGGCCGCTGGGCGTTTGAGAAATGATTATTAATAAGGGAATAATCCCCGCAGATTAACCCCGTCCCGGAGCGGCTCGCCGACCCGCCGGCCCCCGGGAGATGGATTGATGAGTCTTCCGACGCTTGAAAACACTCGTCCTTGCTGATTAGAAATGTATTTCCTTCTCCTCCTCATCCGAATGTCACATTGAAACGCCGTCTTTCCGGGATTCCACTGATTTCGCCGTTTCTATGTCATGCGAGCGCCGGGCCTCCGTTTCCCGTCGAGCTTTATGTCGCGCCATGAATATTCATCCTTCGGTCACGCCTGCGCCGCCAACATCTGGAACCCGAGTGTATCGCCGTAAATCAAAACGACGCCCACAAACCCCCCTGTCGCTGTTTACATCCTGACTTTGACCTCTGACCCCGCCGCCTCAAAGGGCCTCAGATGCGTGGGAGCGTTGGTCAAGTTGCGATGAATTAAAAAAAAAAAATCACAAAAAAAAAAAAAAAAAAAAGAAATGAAAAGGATGACATTCAAAGAATTATGGATTTTTGAAAAATATTTTATTATTATTATTGTAGTTTAAAATATTTCAATGTGTTTATCATATTTATAACATGGAAATAAATTATTTTAGAGGGATTAATAATACAAATACTATATATTGTGGAATTAAAATCCAAAATAAATAATATGAATACCTTTTTGCTGGTAATACCAAGTTTGTCACGTGGTTCATTAATTTGTCAATTCATTCATTCATTCATTCATTCATTCATTCATGTCATTTAAAGACACTAATCCATTATGTAGAGACTTATAACATTCACTTGTTCATAGAGACACACAACTATTCACTCATTCATTCAAGGACGAGAGGATCGGTATTGATCGTTCACGTCTTTGGGGGTTGCAGGAGAGGAGGACTGAGAAGCGGCAGGTGGCTGATGGACATATTATGGGATGTTCGTGATCAACAACCGTTTTTTTGAAGAGGATCAGACCGAACAACAACCTCCCATTAGCGACGCCTGATTCTCCAGTGCTGGAAGTTAATTGGCACAAATTTGCAGAAATTACACGCCCTCGGGACCGCCGGTGACTTGACCTCTGACCCCTGACCTTCTCACACACACACACACACACACACACACACAGACACATGCACGTACACACACATTTACAAAGTGCCTACAGCATTCTGATGCCTCCTCGATGAGCTGCGACACCGCGGGGAGTCACACACAGTGGCAAGTGTGTGTGTGTGTGTGTGTGTGTGTGACAGAAGAGAGAGTGTGTGTGTGTGTGTGTGACAGAAGAGAGAGTGTGTGTGTGTGGGGGGTTTTGATTGATTTGACACACAAAAGCTAAAGTCAAGAAGATCTTCACGACCTTTGGCCTTTGCCTCTCTCTCTCTCTCTCTAACAGTGTGTGTTTGTGTGTGTTTCTGTGTGTGTGTGTGTGTGTGTGTGTGTGTGTGTGTGTGTGTGTGTGTGTGTGTGTGTAAATGACCGATTGATGTGTTTTTTTCTTATTTTTTGGTTTAGCAATGACAGCACATGTCATGTCCTGAATGTGATGTGATGATGAACACATGAAAATGAACATATGAAGATGAACACATGAATCGTGCACGTGAGTCCGTCGGCGCCCCTGAATCCAACTGATGAACCCCAAAAAAAAAAAAAAATGCACAAACGCATTGGAAACGGCCACGGAGGCTAGGCTACCGCGTATAGCGCTGCGTCGTCTGCAAACGTGCGCATCCCCCTGACGGCGCCTGCAGGGGGAAACAGCGCCCCCTAGTGGCGGCTTAATGACGCTTTGTGTTTTTCCTCTTTCCTTCTTCGCCGCCTTCTCATCTCGTCTTTGTTGCTCCATCTTCCGGCTCCTTCCTTGCCCTCCCCGCCCTTGTATTTGTTTGTTTTCAAATACCGTACCGGCGTTTTCGCCAGAAAAGCGCAGATCTTTTAATTAGCGAACACCCCGGCCGATGTCGGCCATGCGGGTCGGACGCCGACCCCCCGCCGCTGCAAAGCAGACGCTAATGCCTGCGAGCGGGAGATCGGCGACCGTGGGAAGAGCGAGCGTCAGAAGTTTTGGCGCTTTCCCTTTGATTGGCCTGCAGAACTTCACTGGAGGAGAAAACTACGCTTTGTTTGTTTTTCCTTCAAGTCTCTCCCGCCGAAATGATTGAAAACACAGCGCTTTGTGCAGCGGCTGCTTCACATCCCTGCGAGTGAAAGAGAGTGAATGAATGAATGAATGAATGAATGAATGAATGAATGAATGAATCCAAGAGTGGCTACACTGTTCTGTTCCATTTGATGTCCAGCTTTTATAATCACAACCATGTGTGCAGGATTGTTGGTCTAAAGAATGAATGAATGAATGAATGAATGAATGAATGAACAAGTGAAGTACAGAGTGAAGAAATGAATCCAAGACAAGGAGCTAAACTCTTTTTTTCCAGTTGACGTCAAGTTGGATTTTATACAATTCATAGCCCTGTGTGCAGGATGAGAGGTATAGAGAGTGAATGAATGAATTAATGAATGAATGAATGAATGAATCCCAGACAAGTTGATAAACTGTCTGGTTCTAGTTAGTATCTAGTTGTGTTTTATAAAGTGATTATTTCACAACCCTGTGCGCAGGATAAAACCTATTGAGAGTGAATGAATGAATGAATAAATGAATGAATGAATGACTCCCAGACAAGTTGATAAACTTGTCTTATTCTAGTTGACATCCAATTTTACACAGTATTTTTTTCCACAACCCCGTGTGCAGGAAAAAAGGTATAGAGAATAAATGAATGAATGAGTGAATGAATGAATGAATGAATGAATGAATGAATAACAGAATGAATGAATGAATGAATGAATCCAAGACAAGGTGTTGAACTGTCAAGTCCAGTTGACATCCAGTTGGGTTTTATACACTGGGTATAACACAACCTTATGCGTGTGAGTGAATGAATGAATGAATGAATGAATGAATGAATGAATGAATTTTCTATTTTTTCCGTCCGTGATCCAGGCGTTTCCACGGAAACCATCCTGCACCCCGGCCCTGCGGCGGCGCCTCGATTCTCCGAGCGGTCGCCGGTTCAATTCCAGGCGGAATTTTAACTCCAAGGAACAAACGCCAGCGTCCGGAGAACGGCGGCATCAACCCCTCGCCCTCCTCACCCCCGTTGCCATGGCGCCGAAGTGTGATTAGAACTCCGGTGAACCAACATGGCCGCCGATATTGACTTCCCGTCTCGTCGGCGCAAACAGGATGTGACAGATTTAATTTGTTTGTCAGCCCACCTTAATTTCAACAGAAGGCTGGAGGCCGGAGACTCGGCTGGAGGGGGCGGGGTCACGGCGAGGGTGGGCGGGCGGCGGGGGGGGGTGGGGGTCACGCCGCCGCTTCCCGATTGGCCCTCCCGCCGCCGCAATTAAAACGAGCCGGGCGCCGTTCCGGTGGCGCGTCACGCCGAAGGTGCTGTCGTATCTTTGTTTTTCTCAAGGAAGAGGAGGAGGAGGGCGGTGAAGGAGCAGGTGGACGGTCAACCTGTGTGTGTGTGTGTGTGTGTGTGTGTGTGTGTGTGTGAGAGAGAGGCGAAGCTGATGAGTGTGTGACAGTGAATACAGACGGCTGTATTATTATGGTGTTGTAAATCATTGATTGACCCCCTCCCTTATCCACAGAACACACACTCTTCCTCGCCAATCCTCCTCCTCTTCGCCCGAGATGATTTTCCCGGCAGCGGCGCAGGAAATCGCCGCCCGGCCGCCGAATCGATCGCCCTCGGAAAAAAAAAAACAAACAAAGGAGACACTAACCGCCGCCATGTTTTGCAGGAAAGCCGCTGACGTCGAGGTGAAGCATCACAAATGCGAGTTTATTTCAAAATAAAAGCATTTAAATTTCCTGCCACTCCAAGTAAAACATCCCATAATTCTCTCATCTCTTAAAAATCAGGACCTCTGACCTTCACACACACACACACACACCGATGGGACTCTTTCTGGTCACGCTCGCCGTCGGGCTGGGCGTCCTGGTTGTGTTACCACGGCGACAAGCGGCGCAGCAGCGACGCTTGTCTTGGCGGGGAAAAGGCCGGCGCTGAGGTCGAGTGACAGGCCGACATGCACTCACACACACACACATTCCAGCTTTCCTCCGGGCTCAACATGCAGCGAGGCGGTGTGTGTGTGTGTGAGGGTGACAGTGACGTGACACTGGTGAAATAATTATGAGTCCAAAACAGGGCTGACAGGGAGCAGCCCGGGCCCTTCAACTATCTGTCAACTGTCATTAACATGGAGGCCCAACGCCGCCGCCGCCGCCGCCGCCGCCGCCGCCGCTGGAGGAGGGAGGGAGCGAGTGACGGGAGGAGAGACGACTGCGAAGGGAGGGATGGAGAGAAGGAGGGAGGACGTGATGGGAGGCGAGCTGACTGCGGAGGAGGGACGCCGCCGGCTTCATCCATCTTCAATGTAAACACAAGTTAAATCGCGACCTGCGGACTGAGAGCGGCGCTTTGGGGGCGGAGCCTAATAACCGGCGGCGGGCTGGAGGGAGGAAGCATGCGGAGACACGCAAAACACACGATGAAATTCATCCATTAACCGTTCATCACGTAAACCGTTGCACCGAGGCTATCGTGCCTGTGAACAGTTGGGAGGCGGGGCTAACTCTGGACCAATCACAGAGCTGCTTATAGAGACGTGCAACTATTCACCCAGTCATACGGAGACATATAACCATTTACTCCTTCATGAGTGTGTTTGGGCTGAGGGAGGAACCTGAAGAACCCTGAGGAGCCTCACCTGCAGAAGCAGGGAGAAGATGGAGATGGAAGGAGGACCTTCTGGCTGAATGATCTGGAGGTCTTCAAGAAGCACCTCAGGAGAGCCGTGGAGGAAACCAAACCCTTCCTCCTCCTCCTCTGCCGTTGAGTCTCTTCATAAAACAGAAATATGTAGTGTCTCGGGCCGAAGCCGCCACCAAATAAAACCGGTTGGAGTGGCTTCCAGGGAGCTCCTCCGCCCGCCTCGTAAACCCCCCCTTTATTTGCGTTTGCGCTCCGTCGGCCCGCCGTCGGACGCTCGGCCGGTCTCGGGCGCCGGGATCTCCCGCCCGCCCGCCCGTAAATCCCGCCCCCGGATTTATTTATTCCCCCCCGGAAAAACACGCCGCGGCCAAATGCACGGCGCGTCCCCCTTTGTTTTGAGGAGGGGCCGGAGGGGGTTCACTTCCCGTGAAGAAGAGTTATGGACGCTCGGGGCGTTTTACACTCTCACTGCTGCTTACGGAGCGGCGGAAGGGAGGGTTGCGATTCCCGGCGGCCTCCATCTTCACGCCGGTCTGCAGGGACGAGAGGAAGCCGTTGCGATGATTTGAATCCATTTTTAGCCCATTTTTAGCCAATTTTTTGCCAATTTTTCGCCAATTTTTAGCGCATTTTAGCCTGTTTTTAGCCAATTTTTAGCCAATTTTTAGCCCATTTTTAGCCAATTTGTAGCCCATTTTTTGCCAATTTTTTGCCAATTTTTAGCCAATTTTTAGCGCATTTTAGCCTGTTTTTAGCCAATTTTTAGCCAATTTTTAGCCAATTTTTAGCCCATTTTTAGCCCATTTTTAGCCAATTTTTAGCCCATTTTTAGCCTGTTTTTAGCCCATTTTAAGCCCGGTTTAAGCCCGTTTTTAGCCCATTTTTAGCATAAAAGTTAGCGTTAGCATGAAAAGATACCGAAAACCAGGGTTAGCAAAGAATCTGGTTGTGCGTCCGTTCTGGAAACACTGGAAATGGGTGAATGGATGAGTGAATTGTTATTTATGTTATTTGAGAAGGTGAACGGCACGTGAATGAACGAGTGAACGCTCATGTTTGGATGAGAAGGTGAACGTCTCTGCGTCCGGACGGCTTTTTGTGGCTCAGATAGCCATCGCCGGGGGAAATTAATTGCCGCCGCCGCCACGTCCAGATCTTTGACAGGAGACGTGCGATAGTTGGGAAAGAAAAAAAGACGACTCAATCCTCTTCTTCTTCTTCACCTCCTCCTCCCGCCTTTCACGCGGTATCTAGTTCAATCTCTCGCCGCCGCGCTAATCGTTCCCTCTCATTTGCATCCTAATGATTCCGTTTTTTTTTTTTTTTTTTTTTTTTTGAAGGCCGCCGTTCGTCCGTCCCGTCCCTCGATTAAGTCGTCCGCCGCCCGTGCACGCCCCCCCCCCCCCCCCTCCGCCCCACGTGCACTTCCCCGCCTGGCGGGAGTTATCCATTGAGGTTATTGTGCGGCGCCGATAATAGCGGGCTTTGTATT
>NC_141308.1:12147500-12152500 GCF_037954325.1 Fistularia commersonii
GTATCCCCAGACCTCTGCTGGTGAACTGGTGAACAACTGTGCCATCAGAAGGGTTCTGACATGTATGCTCCGCAAAAGCAGACCAGCGGGCACTCCGGCTTGTGGAGAAAAAAGCGGTGGAAGTACCATCGACACCACACGCTGTCTAAAGAGAGCGCAGAACATCCTGCCGCCATCCAGCTCATCACCCTAGAGGGTACAGTTCCATACAGGCCTGAACAAAAAGACTCGCCAACAGCCTGAACCCTCAGTAAGGCCATAAGACTGCTAAACTCAAGATCAGCTTCTGACAATTGCTTAAAACTGCTAAAGTGCTTAAACTGGGGTTATTTATGGGGGTTTTCTGGGGTTATTTATGGGGATTATGGGGGTCAAGGCGCTGATGGCCCTTTAATTCAGGACAACCTCGGTTCTGTTGCTTCCGGACTAAATCTTGATTCTTGAACCTCTCTAAGCTTGTGGTTCTTAACCCGGGTTCCATCAAACTCCAGGGGTTCGGTGAGTCAGTCTCAGGAGGTCAAGACACAACATCATCCTGAAGTTCGCAGACGACGACGCAGTGATAGGACGCATCACCACGGACAAAACCAAGGAGATGGTAGTGGACTTGAGGAAGGAGAGGAGACCTTGTCGGACACTGTTCCACCAAGGTCTTGTGGGTGAGCAGCTTCAAATACCTGGGTGTCCACATGATAAATGAGGACCTCACCTGGTCCCTCATCACCACGCAGGAGGGCTCAACAGCTACCGTACTTCCTGAGGAGGCTGAGCAGGTTTGGGATCTCACCAAAGATCCTCAACAACATCTACAGCTGCATTGCTGAGAGTTGCAGAGAGGCTCACCAGAACCCCAACGCCTTCTCTCCCCGCCTTCTGGTTCAACTTGAACCGAGTTGTCGTTTTTCCCGCTCTCGGGTGAGGACCGTGAACGCAACACGACATGGAAAAGCTTGGTGGAAAAATCATCGAACAAATACGTTTCAACCGAACTTCAGCATCTCGTACGCCCTTATGGTTCCAGTTTGACTTAAAAAAAAAACGTAATCGCCCGGAAACCCAACACTTGTATGCTCCGACTCGATTGTCAACCTCCCAATGCATCGGATCTTGGACCTTCTCCGCTCCTCACCGCCATTATGGGGGAGCAGTTATCCCAAATTCCTCTTTCAAATGCCACCATCGGCCACAGAATCGAGAATTGACGCGAGCGAAGACGGTTCGACTCAACGTTTGACTCACGCTCTCACCGTTTTGGTGTCAACAAATGGCAACGTACCCTATTATTGTGAAGAAAAACCCCGGAGATGTCGAAACCGTTTGTTGCAACGGATCTTTGCAAGCGAACCTGGACATAAAAACGAAGAAAAGGACCAGAAAGTCTCATTTACCTCGTCTTTACACCCGATTATCCGGGAAATCAGAGCGCCGCCTTCCCATTGCGCCGCTTTCGCAAACGTCTATACCGGAGGTGTCCAACGTACGGCCTGCGGGCCGAAACCAGCCCGCCGGGTGGTCCAATCCGGCCCGTGGAAAAAATCTACATTTTGAACAAATACATAAAAATCATGAACTACTTTTTAAAAATAGAAATAGGGAAGCACTGTTTTAGCCAGTGTTAGCAAGAGGGGGAGACGCTAAATAGCATTTTTACTTTTTACTAGCATTTTGCTTTTCCGACATCCTCATCAGCGAGATGTTGTTGTTGACATGGAGTCAAGAGTTTTCCAAGAAAAATACACCACTTCTTATTTGTTCCTTGAGGTTAATAAGAAACCTGTATGCTCGGTGTGGATGCAGTTCGGTGGCGAAAAATACAACAAAATGCACGAAGAAGTGAGAAAACAGAACTGAGACATGATGAAATTACTTTTCTTCATGAATCTCAGGTTGTTCATCATGTATTTTTTTAAAGGAACAGATCATTACATAAAGATTTTTACAATTTACCTGTTGTCCTTTACGCTCAAACAAAGGAAAAATCTGTTACTTCTTGATAAATACACGTATGATTTTACCGGTTCGACATCGAATTAGGCCTAAATCAGTTTGACAGCCCTGATCTAAATGCCTCTGCAGGGGTTCCAAGCTAACCTAGCCTTCAGATCCCCCCCTTTTTACAGTAAAAGCCTCGCTGTCTGAATATTTGACAGCGTCGCTTCTCGCTGCCAGAGAGCAATAAATAAAAATCTGCAATTTCTTTTTTTTTTTTTTTTCTTTTTTTTTTTTTATTATTTCCCCCCCCTCCTTCTTGCGACCGCGCTCCGCCTGTGTAATTACAATCTGCATAAACGCCGTATTTTCTTAATGATAATAACACCGGGCCACTTTGCTTTAATTATTAGCACCAAAAAGTGCTGGGGGGGAGGAAAGAAAAAAAAAAGAAGAGGGGTTGCAGGGGGGAGGGGGGGTAAATAGCAATAATTGATGAGGAATAATCATAAATATTTGATCAATAAATAAATGAATAAATAAAAAACATCCTCAGCCGGAGCAGCGTTTATGTTTGTTTTTTTTCACGGCGAGGCAGCGTTAATTAACTTTGCCATTCATTTAGTCGCACTTTCTGTATTTGTAAATAAAAAGAATATTACCTCACAAACACACACACACACACACACACACTTCTGGAAACAATCTAAGAGAGAAGGCCGATGAATATAAAAGGCCGGATATCAGACTATTCATCACCAGATGATTACCACCTGACAGCGGTAATTGAAAAACACTTATTGGGAGGTGTGTGTGAGTGTGTGTGTGTGTGTGTGTGTGTGTGGGGTGGGGGTTCAGTCCCGTCGAAGAAGAGCAACCCAAAGGTGATGATGGATGGACATATCTCCAAAGTGCCCTCTGGTCGACCCCCATTCCCCCCCAAGATGTCCCACAACAGGAGGAAGGTCAGCGGTGCAGGAAATGAGACGTCCAAAAGCCCCAAAGTCCCTGGGGAGCGGCTAGCATGCTAGGTTGCTAGCATGTTTATAACATAAAAAAGGGGGAGGGGCTCCGCTCAGGATGTCAAAGCTAGCAACTGCGTTAGCAGGCGCCGCCTGCAAAGCCCAGTGGAAGCGCTAGACTCGCAATCGAGCTAAGCTAAGCTAGCACATTCATGCATCCTGACGTACTCAATTATTGTTCTCCAGCTAAAATGCTCGGATATCCGATACATGATGTTGTGACCCGCCAAATTAAAAGCGCTCTGTCTACCTCTCTGTGCCGCCGACTCCTTCCTAGTCAAGCTAAGCTAACTAACCTGTGGTTCAAGACTAAAATTAGCATTTATTCGCATTCACAAGCCCTGACGTTACTTCACAGTCTTCGCTGTGCAGGCTAACGGCATACAGCGCTAGCTCGGTTCACGGATTGAATTCTTAATGTGTGCTCTCGAGCTAAAATGCTTAGAAATCCATTGTTGAGACACGCCAGATTAAAAGCGCTCTTTCTTCCTCTCGAAGCCGACGACTCCTTCCTATTCAAGCTAAGCTTGCTAACCTGTGGTTCAAGACTAAAATCAGCAGTTGCTTCACTGTCTTCGCTGTGCAGGCTAAAAACATATAGCGCTAGCTCGGTTCATGACCTGAATTATTGTTCCCGAGCTAAAATACTCAGAGATCTGATGCACAATGTTGTGACCAGCCAAAATAAAAGCGCTCTTCAACGTCGGCTCTTCAACAAACCAACCATTTTGCCTCAACGTCCTGCAGAGCAAGACAAAAAAAAGATCTTTCACACCTCGCTCACGAGAACCAGAGCAGACCGGACATACCATAGCTAGCAGCTAGCTTTTCCGCACGGATATTTTCACACGGATTTTTTCAGGAATTAGCTGCCCGGTAAACCGCGGTGCCCAGACATACCGTAGCTAGCAGCTAGCTTCTTCACCGTCCAAATTTGCCCGCTCCGCACGGATATTTTCACACAGATTTTTTCAGGAATCGGCCGCCCGGTAAACCGCCCGGTAACCCATACCATAGCTAGCAGCTAGCTTCTTTACCGTCCAAATTTCACTCACGTGCTCCTTTTCCACACGGATATTTTCACCCGCATTTTTTCAGGAATCGGCCGCCCGGTAAGCCATACAGTAGCTAGCAGCTAGCTTCTTCACCGTCCAAATTTGCCCGCTCCGCACGGATATTTTCACACAGATTTTTTCAGGAATCAGTCACCCGGTAAACCGCCCGGTAACCCATACCGTAGCTAGCAGCTAGCTTCTTCACCGTCCAAATTTTCCTGGTGCGCTCCTTTTCCGCACAAATATTTTCATCCGGATTTTTTCAGGAATCAGCAGCCCAGTAAGCCATACCGTAGCTAGCAGCTAGCTTCTTCACCATCCAAATTTCGCTCGCGCGCTCCTTTTCCGCACGGATATTTTCAGGAATCGACCGCCCGGTAAACCGCGGTGCCCGGACAAACCGTAGCTAGCAGCTAGCCTCTTCACCGTCCAAATTTGCCCGCTCCGCACGGATATTTTCACACAGATTTTTTCAGGAATCAGCCACCCGGTAAACCGCCCAGTAACCCATACCGTAGCTAGCAGCTAGCTTCTTCACCGTCCAAATTTTCCTGGTGCGCTCCTTTTCCGCACAAATATTTTCATCCAGATTTTTTCAGGAATCAGCTGCCCAGTAAGCCGCGGTGCCCGGACAAACCGTAGCTAACAGCTAGCAGCTAACTTCTTCACTGTCCAAATTTGCCCGCTCCACACGGATATTTTCACAGATTTTTTCAGGAATTAGCCGCCCGGTAAACCGCGATGCCCAGACATACCGTAGCCAACAGCTAGCTTCTTCACCGTCCAAATTTCGCTCGCGCGCTCCTTTTCCGCACGAATATTTTCATCCGGATTTTCTCAGGAATCGGCCGCCCGGTAAACCGCGATGCCGCTATGCGGTGGATCCGGTCGCCCCCCCCCCCACCCGGCGCCCTCTTCCCCGTGCGTCACGCTCGGCAGCGGTGCCAACGTATCTATCAGGACGCTGTTACTTAAGAAGTCATCCATCTGCGGG
>NC_141308.1:12157500-12160000 GCF_037954325.1 Fistularia commersonii
TTTTTTTCCCCTGATTAAGTCTCAGGTGCGCCGATACGCCGACGACGCCTCGCCGTATCCGCCCAATCATCCGCCAGCAAAACAAGCCAGATGTTTTGTTTATTAATCTTATTCTATTTATTCTATTTTATTAATTTTATTCTTTTATTCTTGTCATTGCTGTTGTCACTCTGTTCTGTGTTGTCGTTTATTTATATTTTCCCCCTTACTGTCTTTTTTTTTCCATTCTTCTCCTTGATGTTGTTGCTACTCTTCTCTCTGCCATCTATTTATTTGTGTTAATTTTATTTATTTTTTGCTTTTTATCTAATTGTTTTTTGCTAATTGTTTTTTTTCTGAATTACCATTTCTTTTAATTCATACACTGCTCAAAATAAAAATAAAATAACACATCGTAGATCTGAATGAATGGAATATTCTTATGAAATACTTTGTTTTTTACGTCGTTGAACGTGGCGACAAAATCACACAAAAATGATCGATGGAAATTGAACGTATGAACACATGGAGGTCTGGATTTGATAAAACACTCCAGGCTGAGCCACCGTTGACATAATGTCAAAATAAGTCAAAATAAGTCAAAAAATAAGTTAAAATAAGTCAAAATGAATCAGTGCTGCTTCCTAGTTGGCCATTGTGTTGTGTTGTTTAACAGTTCCCTTTATTTTTTGATTAGTATTTCAATATGTATATATATATATATATATACATATATATAAAGTATATGTCACTTTAACTTAGAGTAATTTATAGTCATTTCTGCACTTGGAAACTGTATGTTTGCCCCTAAGTTAAGGGGAAATACACATTGTATATATATATATATATATATATATATATATATATATATATAGTATATATTTCTCATTGTGTGTGTGTGTGTGTGTGTGTGTGTGTATGTGTTAATGAAATGTCCTTAAAACAAGTCCAAATGAATTTGACTTGGACTTATATTGTGTTGTTTTAGAGTTCCCTTTATTTTTTGATCAGTATCCATATATGTATATACATTTATATATATATATGAATATATAGAAAGTATATGTTTCTCTTTAACTTAGAGACTTATTTACAGTCATTTCTGCAATCATACACCGTGTGTTTGCCCCTAAGTTAAGGGCAAATACACGTCTTATATATTCATATATATATATATATATATATTTCTCACTATGTGTGTGTGTCTATACACATACATATGTATATGTCTACACACAATTACATACTATGACAGCTGATATGTGTGTGTGTGTGTGTTTATGAAATGTCCTTAAATCAAATCCAAATGAATTTGACTTGGAGTTATATTGTGATTTTTAAGTGTTCCCTACATTTTTTTAACAGAACATATATATATATATATATATATTGATATTTATTGACACTACAGTGCAAACAGAATTTCCCCTATGGGGATCAATAAAGTTCACCTCATCTTATCTGAAAACCAAACGTGGAGCGCTCACCCGCCCCTCCGCCCCTGGAGCTAAGTGAAAAAAAAAACCCCGTCGGATTTAATCCGCCGGATTGGCGTCTGGAGCGGTATTTAAAAAAAAAAAAAAAAAAAAAAAGGTTGCATTAGCTCGCCACAACAGACAGACGGGATATCGCTGGTGTAGAAATCTCTTTCTGTCCATCATACGCCCGCCATTGTTGCCCTCTTCTAACTGGCTCCACTCGTCCATTCTCTGTCACACTCCGTCTCTCTGACAATCGCGTTATTTGGCCTTATCGGGCGGTCGGCGGCGGCGGTCGGGGGGGGGAGGCGGGTTGGATATGAAACTCCGCGTCGCGACATCTCAGCGCCGAGCGGCGGCAGATATGCCAATTCATTTCGCAGCCGGCGATTTGACAAGCTAGACTGCTCCTCTTGAAAGACATCATTCACCCTCCCCCTCCCACTTCCATCTCCCTCTCTCCTTGTTGCAATCTGCAGAGCTGCGCCTCTTAGCATTGAAAAGAAGCAAAAAAAAAAAAAGGCTGAAAAGACCCGGAGGGAGGAGGAAAAAAAAAAAAAAAAAAAAAAAAATCTTTTCCTTCCTTCCTTCCTTCCTTCCTTCCTTCATCGCAGGAAAAAAATTGAAAATATCAAATGATGGAGGCGAGCAGGTGATAACATTGTGGATATTAAAGGGTGGAATTGCGGAAAATGAGGAAAGAGAGGTGGAGGAAAACAAATAAGAGCGAGATTGGTGTGTGTGAGTGTGTGTGTGTGTGTGACACAGCCGCTAATACAAGTGTTTAAATATTTGATGCGGGAGGGGGAAGCGGGAGCGTCTCGCCACAGAACTCAGTGTCAAGACGCGCGGAATCTATTACCGAGGATCTGGGTTGTTATTACACGTTTATAACTGTGTTATTACGACGGTATTAAAGTTCGTCAAAGGTCAGACGTTTAAGAATACACACCCTGTGTGTGTGTGTGTGCGTGTGTGTGTGTGTGTGTGCCGTCTAAAAGGGCCGAGTGCTACTTTAACCTGTGTGTAATGAGGGCGCCGTG
>NC_141308.1:12165000-12212500 GCF_037954325.1 Fistularia commersonii
GCGAATATTAGTAACAGGTGGCTAACCGGATCCCCGGGGCTCCGTGCACTCCACGTGGAGATCTGTGTTAATTGAGAGAGATTCCTAATTAGTTTACGAGTTTCCGCGCATGTGTGTGTGCGTGTGTGTGTTCAGCGCGTGCATGTGTGTGTGTGTAATTGCGCTGTTAATTAAGCGCTTTAATGCCGCAACTTGATAGTTTGACTGCATTACCAGCCCGGGCCCTCTTCATTAGCCGCCGCACTTTTGCTCACACGTTCCCTTCCGGTGTGTGTGCATGTGTGTGTGTGTGTGTGTGTGTGTGTGTGCAGAAGCTGCATTAGTACATTACCGGCCGTCCCCGTCGACGCGCTGACAGCCATAAAGCAGCGGACGAGCATGTCTCTTTCAGCCGAGTCAATTTTACAGCTCGGAGCCGCGGCACCGAAACTGACAAATCGATGAAATCAGAGGGAGTTAAATAATTTAGCGCCGCCTGTAATTAGTCTCCCTGTCCGGCCGCATGGATCCGCTACAATATTGATGACGGAGTGGCTGTTTATGGAAGACACATCTTCCTCTCGGCCTTGTTATCACCGGCAACACAACGCTTACGTTACGGCGAGTAAGTCGACCCGCTAAGTCTCTTTCGTAACCCGATCGTCTCATTAAAACGGCTACGCATGTGTAATGACATAGTAATAGCCGGCTTGATAAATGTGTAATTACCTGGTAATGGTGTAATAAGCAACGAAAAATTTAAAAGCAACACTGTGAAATCCAGAATTTTATTTTATTTTTGTATATATTTATTTACTTTTAGCCTAATATTCTCAGATTCTACAGGAGTTTCTTTTACGCCCTCCAATGCCGTGGAGGTCAGATTAATTAGTGGATTTATATCGTTTAACAAAGGTGCGTGATGCTAATTTTGCAGCTAAGGGATGTAGCATGTATAAGGCTAATTTTTATTTATAAATGAGGTTTATGCCATAATTATCTCCGATGCTGCAGAACAACAAGCACAACACACACACACACACACACACAAATTAAAAATCCTGTTTAATTCAGGACTCTAAATGTGTTGTTTGTTGAAAAAGAGAAAAAAACATAAGCGACCCCTGGAGCCATGGTTGACAGTGGCGCCATCTTTATCAGCCGGTTGACTTGTGTGTGTGTGTGTGTGTGTGTGTGTGTGTGTGTGTGTGTGTGTGTGTGTGTTTCATTGGCAAAGTCAACCCTCGAAGTCTTTCATAGCCTAATCGCATTAAAACAACTACACATGTGTAATTACATGGTAATAGTGTGCATAATAATTGTGTAATTACATAGTAATAATGTAATAAGAAAAAAAAAAAAGACTGAATAAAAACTTTAATGCAACAGTTTTCTTTTCCGCACTCCGCTGCCATGGAGGTAAGATTAATTACTGGATTTATATTTTTTAACTAAGGTGCGTGATGCTAATTTTGCAGCTAGGGGATTTAGCATGTATAAGGCTAACATCCCATGTGTTTATTTTTATTTATTAAGTGATTTTTTTTGCCATGATTTTCTTCAATGTTTCAGGAGGATAAGCACAACAAAGAAGCGCAGACTAAAAACCCTGTTTAATTTAGAGGTCTAAATGTGTTGTTTGTTGAAAAAAGGGGAAACAAATAAGCACACCCTGGAGCCATGTTGGATAGTCGCGCCATCTTTATCAACCAGTAGACTCGTGCCTGTACGTGTGTGTGCATGTGTGTGTGTGTGTTACGTCGGCGAAGTCAAACCTCTAAGTCTTTCATAACCTAATCTCATTAAAACGAATACACATGTGTAATTACATGGTAATAGTGTGCTCCATAATTGTGTAATTACATAGTAATAGTGAAATAAGTAAAAGGATGACTGTAGAAAAATATTAACACAACAGTTTTGTCTTCCACCTTCCGATGGCGTGGAGGTCAGATAAATCACAGGATTCATTATTCATTTATTTATTGTTATTATTTATTATTTTAATTAATCAATTAATTAATCCTTTTTTTTTTTTTTTTTGCCATCATTTTCTCCGATGCCGCAGGACCACGAGCACGACTTACACACACGCAGATTAAAAAACCCCGTTCAATTCAGAACTCTAAATGTGTTTTCCAAAAAAAAAAAAAAAAAAAAAAAAACCCCGGAGCCATCTTTGATAGCAGCATCTCCTCATCTTCCCCTCGAATATTTATTTACCCCACCCATTACAAAAAAAAAAAAAAAAAAACTCCTTTCTTTCCATCAAAAGGACCTTCCAGATTTTCCCCGACTGATCCGACCTGCTGATGCGTTCAGGGACGGCGCGTTCAAACGCACGCCGCTTCTGTTTGTGTGTGTGTGCGCCGTGGTTGTTATCAGTCACAATGGAGGAGGAGGGGGTGAAGGTGGGCTATCGATCATCTCTTTTAATTACCCCGAGCATGGCGAGAGGCCTAAATTAACTCCCCCTCTCCTGCGGCTGCAGAGAAAGCCATGCATATTTCAGGACGGCGCCGCCGCCGCCGCCGCCGCCGCCGCCGCCGCTCGTACGTCACTCAGCCCTTCTCCTCTTCCTCACGCCAGACTTATCACGGTTATTTATCTCTCCTCCACCACTCGTCTGTGTGCAAAACAAAAAGCGTGAGGAAAAACCCACAGGGCGCGCCCAGCGAGGAATCGTACCCCGAAACAACACGGCGAGTGTGTGTGTGTGTGAGTGTGTGAGTGTGTGAGTGTGTGAGTGTGTGTCCTTGCTGCTATATGAGAAGGATTAAAAAAAACAAACAAACCGCAGGCGGTGCATTAATGGTGTTTCACTTTCTCTACATTCACTACAATCCTTCCTTCCTTCCTTCCTTCCTTCCTTCCTTCCTTCCTTCCTTCCTTCCTTCCTTCCTTCCTTCCTTCCTTCCTTCCTTCCTTCCTTCCTTCCCTCCTTCCTTCCTTCCCTCCTTCCTTCCTTCCTTCCTTCCTTCCTTCCTTCCTTCCCTAGAAGAGCCAAGGTGCCATTATCAAGCGCACATCCTGACATCCTAATTGCAAGCTTTGGGAAGGGCATGTGAAAGACAGAACACACACACACACACACACACATACATACGCTTGCATGCACACGCGTGCGCGTTAGCTAAATTAGCCGCTCATGTAAAAGTCCAGCGGTGGGTCTACAGCGAGACAAAGACGAAGATCCTGAGGGACCAATCACGGGAGGCGCTGGGGTCAGGGGGCGGGGCTTGACACGGCCAGCTGTCAATCACACGGTGGAGAACAGGGAGATTAGAACCTGCAACCTTTTGATCAGTAGGAGAAGGTTCTCACCACTGTTTTTGGACGGCAGGAAGGTGGAGAACCTGGAGGGAACCGAGGTACGAGAACATGGAGAACCCATGCAGGAGAACATGGAGACCAAACGCTGGAGGAACCTTGTTGGACATCCCAGAACCCAGAAGAACCCAGAAGAACATGGAGACTAAATTGCTGGAGGAACACCAGATTAGAACCTGCAATCTTCTGACTGTTGGGCCAAAGTTCTCACCACCGTGTTTGGTAACCACTGATTTTGGACGGAGGTAGGAGAACATGGAGAAAACAGAGTGACTACATTTTGAAGGACCTTCTGAATGCCAGGTGAGAGTTCTCACCGATGTTTTTGGAGAACCCTGTCAGACTCCTTCAACCCTCCGACCACTGTGAGCCATGGATGAAGAACCCGGAGAACCTTAAGAACATGCGTGGAACCCATTGATCAGAGATGATCCCTCAGACGTGGAACAAGCGCGAAGGTAATGGTGCACCTGAGCCGTCGGTCCAGATCATCTCCACCAGACCTTCTGCTGGAACATCTCCTCCTCCACCTCCTGCTTCTGGCCGTCACTCTCTTTGTCACCGTCTAAAGTGGATTTCCAGGCTTTAAGGGCCAATTCCACCTTCCTCTTCTCCACGTGTGTGTGTGCGAGTGCCAGGCATGTGTGTGTGTGTGTGTGTGTGTGTGTGTGTGTGTCACGGTAAACAAGCCCAGCCTGTCCGTCTGTCTGTTTCCCCCAACAATGACTCAGTGAGTCGTTCAGCCGCGCAATCAGTCAAACCGGGAGTCAGTGAATTATCCAGAGGGCCCTAATGGGGCCGGCGACGTGCACGTTTGCGCACGTGAGCGTGCACGCCGCCCCTCCCACCCCCCCGTGTAATTTAAATGACTGTCAGGTCAGCGGCGGGAGCAGCACCTCGCCACGTTAAAAATGCCAGGCGGCTGCCACCGACGAGCTGTCACGCACACACACACACACACACACACACACACACACACACAAACACACACACGTGCACTAGCTGTCAGCGGCCGGTAGCGATGCATTTACTTTGTGACAGAATTCTAATTAGTGGTCCGGCTGGTGTCACCTGACTGGAAGGAGGAGGAGGGCGGGGGGGGCGGCTTGTCTGGTGAGAGTGACGGCGAGGAGTGTGGCGAGCGGCGGCGGCGGCGGCGGCGTAGGGAACCATGGTTCTTCTTCCTGTCCTACATCTGATTTCACTTCCTGTGCAGGTTTCCTTGCGTGGCTAAATGCAGCTAGCTGCAGTACCAATGGGGCCACTAGGGGGCAGTGTTGGGCATACACTTAAGCAAAAGGAAGAAAGGTGGCGGTGGCGGTGGCGGTGGCGTGGAGAACCCCGATTCTTCTTCCTGTCCTACATCCGCTTTCACTTCCTGTGCAGGTTTGTTTTTTCCTTGCGTGGCTTAATGCAGCTAGCTGCAGTACCGCTGAGAGCCACTAGGGGGCAGTGCTGTGCAGACACTCAAGCAAAATGAAGAAAGGTGGCGGTGGCGACGGCGGCTTGGAGAACCGCAGTTCTTCTTTCTTTCCTCCATCTGCGTTTACTTCCTGTGCAGGTTTGTTTTTTTTCTTGTGCAGATAACTTTAGCTAGCTGCAGTGCCTCTGGGAGCCTCTAGGGGGCAGTGTTGTGCGGACACTCAAGCGAAAGGAAGAAAGGTGGCGGTGGCGGCGGTGGCGGCGGCGTGGAGAACCACAGTTCTTCTTCCTTTCCTCCATCTGTGTTCATTTCCTGCACAGGTTTGTTTTTTTCTTGCGTGGCTAAATGCAGCTAGCTGCAGTGCCTCTGGGAGCCTCTAGGGGGCAGTGTTGCGCGTACACTCAAGCGAAAAGCAGAAAGGTGGTGGCGGCGGTGCTTTCAAGAACCACAGCTCTTCATCCTTTCCTCCATCTGCGTTCACTTCCAGTGCAGGTTTTCTTTTTTTCTTGCATGGCTAAGCTTAGCTAGCTGCAATACCCCTGGGAGCCACTAGGGGGCAGTGTTGCGCGGACACTCAAGCGAAAGGAGCAGAGAAGAAGACGACCGTGGCGGAGAGAGCACACGACATCACCACGCTCGGTGTTGTCTGGACGCAGCGGCGACCTCTCACCTCCGCACCGTCCGAGCACTGGTTGCCACGGCGACAAACACCTTGAATCGGTCGCCTGTCAATCGGCCTGTGTAGACGTGCAACCATTCCAACATCTGGACACCCTCCCAGAGGAGCTGCAGGGTGGAGGTGGAGGACTTCTCCAGAACTCCACGCATCCTCTTTTCACGTTTCAAAATGTCACCCGGCAACTCGGCGAGGACTTCAGCGTCCTCCTCCCGATCGTCCCTCCTCCCGGCTCCGATGCGCCACTCCATCTCTCCGCTTCGGAGAACCGAAAGGGGCTTTTAACCCTCGCGAGAAGGTCGCCCGGGTCGGCGGAGGAGTGACGTGGAGGGATCGGAGGTCCTCCGCCAGGCAGGGTGGGAAGCTCGGCGAGCCCAGAATGAAGAGCTCTCCACCTCCTCCTCCAGGCTGCTCTCAGCTCTGGAGCTATTATCTCCAGCGGTGAAGAGGCCCTCCAGCTCCAGAGGGAGGAGGAGGTCCTCCATGCCCCGCATGAAGAGCTCTCCAGCGGGCCCGGAGCAGCCGAGCTCCCCTCCGTCTTAATCAACTCCCTGGACGGTCATTTTTTTGGGGGCGGGGTCAGAAAAAGTAAACAGGAAGTGCAATCGGCGTTTCCCCAATAAAAGCCTTTCTTCCCCCCCCCCGCCGCCGCCGCCGTCCCGTCACATGGTTTCTTCCACATCCTTCATCTCGTCCTTCAAACCCTTCTTTTCTCCTCCTCCGCCGTGATTTAGGGAAAACACTCGAGCCGGGAAAGCAAATGTCAGAGCAAATCGTCGCTCCCTCAGGAGCGATGGAAGAGGGATGCTCCCTTTTTTTTTTCTCCTTTTTTTTCCTCTTTCCTTTCTTTCCTCGCCGTTCGTTCACTTCATCACGTCGGTCGTCCCTCAGCTGGAATATGATAACTACCCTCAGGTGACCCCTGGAATATTCATCCAGGTACTTTTTAACTATTTAGGCATGGTAAAAATACCGCAGAATCAGGGAAATACTCAAAAAGTGAACAGTATAAAGCCCCGTGATTGACAGGTCATGTTTAAACCCCGCCTCCCGCCCCAGCTGTGATTGGCTCTTGTGAATGCATGAGCGGAGGGCTTGATCGCCATTGGTTAGCGGTCGGGACAGGAAGTGAAACACAAAAGGTGCGGATTTTCAAAATAAAAGACAGGCTTGGTTCTAAGCGGGGATGTCACATCCCAACAAAGAATAACTTTATTTACATTGTTATTTAGTCAGTAACGGGAAAGATTTAAAGTGCATCAATTTGCCTGAAATTTAAAAAAATTAAAAATAAAATTAAAAAAAAAAATGAATCCTTATTTAAAATATGAACATTTCTTGACTGTACCATTTAAAACTGAAAAATAAAAAAAAAATAACATTAATAATAAATTAAAATTGATGAATATAAATGAACTCAGGAGCACAATATATAAAACACTTTTACCTACAAAACAACTCTGATTTTTTTTTTTTTCAAAATGAGGAAGTGAAGATTAATGGCTACAATGAGCACGTTTTGCAGTGCACACCTTTTAGAGGCGGGTTTGAAGCGTGACGCTGCAGCCTTCAGCTCACAGTAAACACACCATCCTTTCCTCGTAGTCACAGAGAAGCTAAGCGCTACATACGCTTCATCATATTTCCTCGTTTTAGCTTTCGTTCAGGTGATTTTCATCCGGGAAGTCTTCAAGTGACCTTTGACACGAAGGCTACGATGACTGTCCCCATACGAGGACGTCTTTTTTTTTTTCGGAATTTTAAACGCTGCTCATCTCATAGCCCCCCACACACCCCACTTAGCTATAGTAAGATTGACACGGCTAATGGATACCATGACAACCCAACTTCTACCCCCACCGCCCCCGCCGCGCCATGATTGTTCCCAGAAGGGCACGCACCTGCTGAAACTACCCACCCCGCCCCCAGTGAGGCAACATCATTAAAAGGCGCCGCCGACAGCACTAGCGCTACGCTAAGACGTAACGATCCGTGGCTACGCTGGCGCCGCGCTAGGATGCGGAGGGGGTAGCGTACCGCCACCCACGTGAATTACACGCACCTCTTTCGCCGATCTCGTCGGCTCTATCCATCCGGGGGGGGGGATCGGCGACGCCGCGCCTCTTATGAATTATAGAAATGAGCCCATAATAAAGCCATAAATATATTTCGCAGGGGGAGTCGGCGAGGCATTAACCCAGGCATTAGCATAGAGTGCGTCTGCGCTCCATCTTATGGTGTGATTAACTAACGCGTGTGTGTTTGAATGTGTGTGTGTGTGGTGAGACGAGCAGCAACGGTGCATTCGGTTGTTAAGTGTGTGTGTGGGTGTGTAGGTGTGTGTGTGTGTGTGTGTGTGTGGCTCGACAGCGATGGAACTGAGGGAACGAGGAAGTGTGTAATTAGCATACCTTCAGTTTGGGTAGCTCTGCACTAGCGCTACACAGTGGCTAGCACTGGTTGGGTCCAAACATGGTGGGCAAGTATGTGTGTGTGTGTGTGTGTGTGTGAAGTAAAGAACTAAACGCTAAATGCTAACTCTGTATTTGCAACTGGTTTAGCGCTGCTACTAGCTTGTCCAGTGAAATGTCCTCGTTAGAGTACAACATGGAGTACAAGTCCTTTGTGGGTGGGGGGGTTTGTCAGCCATGGTGTCTGTGTGTGTGTGTATGTATGTGTGTGTGTATGTGTGTGCGCGTTGAGACGAGCAGCGCTGTTGTATTCAGTTGTAAAGTGTGTGTATAGGTGTGTGTCAACTTGACAGCAATAGATCCAAGGTGTGTTTGATTAGCGTACCTTCTGTTTGCCCCTCATGTGGCTAGCTTGGCACTAGCTGCTACTTGCAGCTAACACTGGGCTAACATGGTGTGTGTGTGTGTGTGTGAACTAACAAACTAAACGTGAGATGCTAATGCTGTCTTTACACCTAGTTAGCGTTGCTATTAGCTTGTCCAGTAGATAAAATGTCCTCATTAGAGTACAACATGGAGTGCAACTCCATGGAGGGGGGGTTGTTAGCCACGGCGTGTGCGTGTTCACTTGTGTGTGTGTGTGTGTGTGTGTGTGTGTGTGTGTGTGTGTGTGAGGTCTGAACGCATCCCGGCGGTGTTTGTTTGCGAGTCCATAATGTAATATCGTCGTTAAATAATTCATCCGTTGCCCCGAGAGACGAGCGGCGATGAATTGCCCGTTTTTTTCTTCTCCTCCTTCTTCTTTTCTCCGTTTACTTTTGTGGCGGCACGCCGGCGGCGGCAGGAAATAACCAGCATGAATACCCATCGTATCTGGCGCTGCGTTTCCTGCTCACGGGGTCAAGGGGCGGAGCCAATCACGCCTGGCAAGAGGCGGGGCTTACAGACGCTTCCATCCTCTCAGTTCGCCACCTCCTTTCCAGGCGCGCTCCACCATCTCCACACACACACACACACACACACACACCTGAGCAGGCCGCCCAATTACGCCCAATCAGGAGCGGACTCACGTGAGGCATTAGCTTTAGCATTAGCATAAGATTCTAGTTTTCAACACTAGCGGGGGTTGTCAGCGCACGGACGTGCCAGTTTTAGCAAGCTAGATGCAATCTCGCTGAACCCTAATGATGACATCTCCTGACTCCACGCCGGATGGAGTCATTAGAGGCGTCCAAATCTATGGCGCCGCAACCACCGCCGCCGCCGCCGCCGCCGCCGCCGCCGATCTAAGACTCCTCTAAACATCGGGGAGGAAAGGAAGTCTCTCCAACATTTCCTTCGCCGCGCTCCTTCCATTCCACCTTGTTAGCTGGAAGCTTGCTTTCCTCGCTAGATGAAGACCCATTCACGGCCACACAAGTGTGTGTGTGTGTGTGTGTGTGTGTGTGTGTGTGTGCCGCTGAGGCCACTTCGCCTCCCCATCATCAGCCGAACATCTCTCCAAAGTTTGTGTCTAATGAGCGACGAGCGCGACACGGCTGCTAATGACGCGTCTTTCCCGCGCCCGTGCATGCGTGTGTTTGTGTGTGTGTGTGTGTGTGTGTGTTGGGACTGAGACGCTAGCTTTTAAAGCCGCCGAGACGCTAGTTAGCGGTGTGGGTGTGTCTCGAAGAGGCTGGGTTTTGATTCGGCGCATCCCTGATGTGAGGCACAAGAGGTCGCGGGGTCAGGCCAATTACTTCCTTGTTGAGAGATTTCTGCGCTTTGATTCGCTGATTCCAAAGGTTCCCCCTGGGTTCTGCTCAGTGTGTGTGTGTGTGTGTGTGTGTGTGTGTGTGTGTGTGCGCGCATTCGGGAAGGGAATGGAGGGGGATTTGCTGAGCACCAATTAAGATGATGTTAATTGGAGCATGTTGTTTGATTTGTAATAAGACATGTGTGTGTGTGTGTGTGTGTGTGCGTGCGTGTGTGTGTGTGTGTGTGCAATGTTGGCCACGGTCCAGTAGTGTGTGTTCTCTCCGATAAAAGGTGAAAAGTTCGTTGTCTTCTGCTGGTCTTTTTTCTCCAGACACAAAAGGAAACCCGCAACCAGCGTGTGTGAGTGTTTGTGTGTGTGTGTGTGTGTGTGTGTGTGTGTGTGTGTGTATATGTGTGTGTGTGTTGATGCCCACAGGCCGTGGCGGCGCGCTAGCCAGTGAGATCCTACGAATGTGTGAAAAAAAAACCTGATGCATGAACACAAGCCACAGGTCCCTAATCTGAGATTAATCCCAGATTAGCAGAGCTCGATCAATCAATAACCAAAGAGATCGATCACAAGCGGGTGATTGGAAACTTTGATTGAAAATTAGAAATAATCCAGATGATAATCTGACTGTAATCCAGATTACAATGAACACTGAACACACCACAGATTGCAACAGAATGAGTTTTTCTAGTACCGCCCTGACATCAGTGTGTGTGTGTGTGTGTGTGTGTGTGTGTGTGTGTGTGTGGTCAAAAATCATTTGGAGCGTGTGATGAAGTATTGAACCCGGCGGCTTCTCACCGGGCTCATTTCTCGCCGCCATAAAAGACCCTCCCTTTATTGGCGCCGCCGTCCTCGCCCCCCCCTCCCCTAATCCACTGCTAACAGAACCGTCTCCTGGGTTCTGACTTTTACTGCAGTGTGTGTGTGTGTGTGTGTGTGTGTGTGTGTGTGTGTGTTCGCAGGATCGGGATCAATGCTTTGCCGCCGTTGTCGAGAAAGCACACGTCGAAACGTTCGGCGAAAGCAACGATTCAGGGATGATGTTCCGATTTACGGGACTCCCTGAAGGCACCGCGGTCGCCATGGCAACCGTGTGGTCGGAGGTCAAAATGGCCGAAACCTAACACGGGATTAAATGCTAGGTTAAAAAAAACAGGGAGGTGACATCCATTTTACACACACACACACACACACACACACACACACACACACACACAGATTTTTGTGTAGATGGGCGCTTACACCACATAATGTCTCCATTGAACACACACACACACACACACACCTTAATCATAACGATAAGGTTTCAGTAACACAGATTCATAAAACACACACACTAACAATTGCATGGATATTTTTCAGATGTGTGTGTGTCATCTAATATCTTGATGCAAATACACACACACCACAATCAGAAACGAGGGCTTTCATACACACGCACTTACACACACACAGCTTTTTTGCAGAAGCGTGTGTACACTGAAACCTTCATTGTACATAGACACACACACACACACACACACACACACGCGCATATGTTTTGCAGACATTTGTGAACATCATCTAATATTTTCATTGCACGCGCACACACACACACACACTTAAATGCAAAGCTACTTTGTAGATGTGTGTATACACCATCTAACATCTCTACTGCAAACACAAACACACCACAATCAGAGAGAAGGGCTTTCACACACACACACACACACACATACACACACCTTAATCATAAAGACAGGGTCTCAGGAACACACACATCGAAACCCGCGCACACACAATCCAGTCATAAGTCATGGGTTAGCACAAACATACACACTTTGCAGATGTGTGTATATACACCATCTAAAACCTCCATTGCACACACACACACACACACACACACACACACACACAGTATATCTTAACAGTATACCAATACAAAAGTTGCAGAGCATATGCACACACACACACACACACACACACAAACACACAAACAAAATTCCCCATTTCACACCTCCCGCACACACACACACACACACACACACACACACACACACACAGAGGACCACCTGCTCAGCCATACATTGTGAATGCGTTGACGTGTGAGACAAATCAAGCGCCCCCCTCTCTAAAGGTGTGTGTTCAACATGCACCCGTGGCGACCGTGACATTTTCTCACACACACACCCACACACACACACACACACACACACACACACACACACACACACCTGCATCCTGTACCCCCCCTCCCTCCAAGTTCATCCATCCTCCTCCTCCTCCTCTTCCTCCCCTGGCGCTTTTATTTATTTATCCAGCGGCTCACGGACGGTTTGTTTTTTTAAGCAAGACAAATTGAAAGGAATAAAAGTGCGGGCCGGTTCAGGGCGTCGAGCGGCGGCCCTGCTGGGTTATGAATCACCGTGTGTGTGTGTGTGTGTGTGTGTGTGAAGCATATGCTAACCCGCACACCATTCCAGTATTTAACGCAACCACAGAGCAGAAGAGGAAACATGGCCGCCGGTGACCCCAGAGGTCACGCCGGGGGAGTGTATGTATGTGTGTGTGTGTATGTATGTGTGTGTGTGTGTGTGTGTGTGTGTGTGCACGCACATACATGCACAGCGATGCGGGACGATGAATCAATGACTGACAGGTGGGCCATCTTGGATGTTCACGCAGCGCAGCCTCCGGCGCCGTTCTCCGTCACCTTTCACATCCATCATCGTCACGGCAACACAAAATAAACTTTCAGCGGGTGGGGTTCGGACCCCCCGCCGCCGCCCCGAAAGAGGGACAGCAAACGGGCTTCGGTTCAGATGGTGCGTTCGGGGCGACGCCGGGAGACGACGACACTCCATCCCGCCATCCGTCACCTGTCGCCTATCTGGACGTCATGGCGACGGCGGCGGCGGCGGCGATCCGCCCCCTCCGTGTGTTTAAAGTGTCTTGGAAGGAGTGCAGACGGGCGGCGTGGAGGCGGAGAAAGAGGACGACCAGCGTGGGGAGGGTGAAGACAGGGGAAAAGCCCCGGAGTGTAACTCAATATAGGGGAAAGTGTCACGTTGACAAATGTAACACGGTGTGATCTATTAGTTATACCGCTGACTATGTTAAACAGCCGCACACACACACACACACACACACACACACACAGAGAGGAAGGCGGCAGCCATCTTTATCACCGGTTGCCCCTCGGAGAGCAAACAACAGGCTCGGTTCTGGAGGATGGAAGGGGGTGGGGGGCTAATTTAGTCCTCCTCGACCCCTTCACTTCCTCTTTACCCCTCCCTCGCCGTTGCCCCCGGCAACCGCTGCAAACAAATATTTATCCTCATTACTAATTAAACAGCAGCGAGAGAGAGAATGTGTGTGTGTGTGTGTGTTTGTGGGGAAGGGCGGGGTTGGGGATTAACGATGTTATATGCGGACGCTCTCACACCCAACGGCTCAAAAACAAAAAAAAAAAACGCAAAAAAATGTGTGTGTGTGTGTACGTGTGTGTGTGTGTGTGTGTGTGTGATTTATGAGCGGTGTTGTCGGGTTGCTCCCACCTGTAAGCCATTCATAAAGCGAGCGGCTGAATAATGAATGGCTGGTGTCGGGGGACGGGGTGGGGGGGTGGGGGGGCCCCGGTGCCTGTTTAGAGCCAATAGGAATCAGTCGACGTGTGTGTGTGTGTGTGTGTGTGTGTGTGTGTGTTTATTGGAACAGTGACTTGCCATTCGTCAGTCGGTTGCCGTGAGGCCTTCAGGGTCCGGACGGCGCGGTCGGAAACTTCCGCAACCTTCCTAGTTTGAGTTTTTTTTCCGAAACAAGAGCACGCCGTGACCTCGCCGGACGCCATGTTGGATCTTCTCAGATGGATTGGCTCCGCCCCCTTAATGACCCCCGGCTTCTGCGATGAGTGACGGGTAATGAGTCGTTCATTACTTATTTATGCCCATTTGCATTGTGGGAGATCTGGTCTCAAACACAAACACACACACACACACACACAGGCGCGTGAGTGGAAACCACCTCAACTGCAAAATTAGCGGTCGCTGCTAACGGCGCGCTAGCAGAGCGAACCCAGCCGTGGGAGGCGGCCATGATGGCCGGTCAGCTGATGAATCGCCATGGAAACGCTCCTCGCACCCCCCCGAGGGAGGAACTGACGCCGTTACGTCCAGAACCAGGAAGTTTTGTCATGGCGGTTACCATGGTTACCAACAAAAAAAAAAAAAACACACCTTTCTGTGTCTCGACCTCGGCAGGCAAACAGAGAGTAACGGTACCCAAGGCGAAGGAACAGCATTAACACACACACACACACACACACACGCACACACACGCACACACACACAGGCATCATCCGACATTATACAGTAAAAAGCATCAAACACACACGGCTGCAGAAAACACTCATGGTCTGTTGCTCTCCAGGCATTGAGACAGCTGTCAGTCAGGAGAATACACACACACACACACACACACACACACACACACACACACACACACACACACACACGCGCGGGGCAGAGTTGTTTAGTGGTCCGTGTGATCAAATTGGTAGCCGACGTACGGCCCATGTTAGGACAATAACAATCCCTCGGGACATGATCTAGGAAAACTAGTGTGTGTGTGTGTGTGTGTGTGTGTGTGTGTGTGTGAGATCCCTTCCGGGGGAACTGTGTGAATACCAGTGTAACAACTGCCATCCAGAGTTGATTGACACATGTGACTTTAAAAAGGACAGGCCTCTCTCACACACACTCTCACACACACACACACACACACACACACACACACAGATGCCAAGTCTCTGACATGAAGCAGCCGTCACATCTCCTTCGGCGGGAAGAGAATCGGCGATGACACGACTGTTTCCTGGTTCTGGAGTGTGACCTCACACTCACACACACACACACACACATTCTGTCGCCATGACGATATTTTGTGACCGATTTTGCAGACAAACTTGTTATTACACTGTTATTAACGTCTATTACCGTGTAATAGACGTCCTACGACGCAACAATTCGACTCCGCGGGAAACCGGGGGGGGTTTTCGTGTTCCCGGATTCTATCGGACGTTTTATCTTCCTGCTCCCGATGTTTCGGCGGGAGAAAAAAAGAAAAAGAAAAGCTTTATTGATCCGGACGACGGAGGACGAGGTGGATCTACGGCGAGGCGGCGGCGGGCGCTATCGACGGCGGCCAGACAGACAAAGAGGAAGAGTGAGGGGGTGAAAGAGAGAGGGATGGAGGAGAGGGTGAGTGACGGAGAGTGAGAAAGATAGTGAGACACACACACACACACACACACACGCCTTTGGGCAGTACTTTCACCTCCACTGACATTTAACTAAAAACCAATCTCCATGTCTGCCATCTACAGTCCCTTACCTCAGGGCGAGTGTGTGTGTGTGTGTGTGTGTGTGTGTGTGTGTGTGTGTGTGTGTGTGTGTGTGTGTGTGTGCTTGCAACAATCGTAAGCATGGATTTTTTTTTTTTGTGGGGTTGGACTTGCATGTGTGTGTTTGCTAGCACGGTCATCGTTTGATGTGTGTGTCTGTGTGTGTGTGTGTGTGTGGTGTAGAGAGAGGATGAGCATCAGGCCACAGTCCCCTGGGTGAGGTCAAGGTCTCTGTCCCCACTCAACATCATCACCCTTTATCTACACACACACACACACACACACACACACACACACACACACACACACACACACACACACACACACACACGGCAGTAATCGTGCCATTGAATCTGATATATAATCAGGGAGGAAATGTCCCCTCGTCACCACCCTGCCATAATCCAGCAGGAATTGGAATTGGAAAACTTATACAAGGGGTGAGCCGCCACGGCTGGATGGTGCCCCAGGGCCTCGACATGTGTGTGTGTGTGTGTGTGTGTGTGTGTGTGTGTGAGAAAAAGGAAATGACGGCAGGTAGTGACAGGCGAGCGAGGGGCGGAGACCCGGTGTGTTTTACACGCATTTAAAACACCACTCCAGTCGGATGGGGGGGTAAGGAGAGGTGTGTGTGTGTGTGTGTGTGTGTGTGTGTGTGTGGGGTCAGAGGGGTCGAGGGGGCTCGAGATGTTGGGGTGTAGAGCTCAGCAGGTTAACTGCTCGCCCAGGGGCCTCTTGTAAGGAAGCAAAACCACCGATCCACACCATCTGGTGGATTCTCCATGGACCCGGGGGTCAAAAAATCAAAAATAAAACAAAATATTTAATAAATATTTAATTTCTTCATTTAAAAAAAAAAAAAAAAAAAGTCTTGTTTTGAACCTTAAAAGGGATCCATGTTATGTTGTTATAACACGTTATTGTATAATAATAGCGGTGGATTTCAATGAAAAGTAAAACGAATTAAAAAAAGAAAAAAAAATGTAATTTCTCCATTAAAAACAAAGAAAACCCGTCTTGTTTTGACGCGTTAAAAGACGTCCATGTTGTTATGTTGTTATAACACGTTATTACTATTGTGTGATAATAGCTGTGGATTTCAATCAAAAGTAAAACGAATAAAAAAAAAATATATATATATATATATATATATATATATATATATATATTTAATTTTTCCATTAAAAACAAACAAAGAAAACCCGTCTTGTTTTGACGCGTTAAAAGACGTCCATGTTGTTATGTTGTTATAACATGTTATTGTGTGATAATAGCGGTGGATTTCAATTAAAAGTAAAACGAATAAAAAAATATATATATATTTAATTTGTCCATTAAAAACAAACAAAGAAAACCCGTCTTGTTTTGACGCGTTAAAAGACGTCCATGTTGTTATGTTGTTATAACACGTTATTGTGTAATAATAGCGGTGGATTTCAATCAAAAGCAAAACGAATAAAAAAAAAAAAAAAGAAAAAAAAAAAATAATTTCTCCATTAAAAACAAAGAAAACCCGTCTTGTTTTGACACGTTAAAAGACGTCCACGTTGTTATAACACAGTCATTACTATTGTTATTACTGTGTCGTAACCTCAGAAGTCTCTGGCTGAACCCCGATACATAAATATTGATCAGCGGCGAGACGATCAGATGTGTGATTAATAAAACCGGAGCGGATCAGTCGTTCTTCATCGCAGGACACCAGAGTGACATTGATTTCGTCTCTCCTCTCGTCTTCATCCAGTCTTTCTTTTCCTCGTTTCTTCCCCCGCCTCCATTTGTCTCCTTCATCTCCTCATCTTCACCTCCAACCACCTCCACCTTCCCCAAGAAGGCCACCGCTGTCGGGGAAGTTTTCCCAACCTCCTCATCCTCTCGTTTTTCATCAGCCCCGTCGCTCAACACACACACACACACACACACACACACACACACGGTCCGTCCACAAATGCATTTGTTCAATACCTCCAGCAAACAGATTAGCGGGCTGTTATCAGCGACAGGGAGACGGTGATAATGGTTTTCACCACATCTTCTCTGTGCTACAGATTAAAATGGGCCGGGTCACACACACACACACACACACACACACACACACACACGCATGCTAGCGTGCACACGCACACACTAAGACAGAAAAACACACTTGGAAGCCATTAAAATGCATCCAAAATATAGAGTGGGGTTACATCTGCAGGAGGAGTCGGACCGTTTCCACGGCAGCGGCGTACTTGCCCCCCCCCCAAAAAAATCCCCCCCCCCCCCCTCCCCTCGCCACTCCTCTCCCAGCTCGCCATCGCGTTTCCTTTCCAATCTATTGTCGCGAGCCGGGGCCAAAAGATACAAGGAGAAGTCGGTTTCAATCTGATGAGCCATTGTTTTGGCTTCTCCCACACACACACACACACACACACACACACACACATTTATACAAGCTGATTCCCTGTTAGGCCATCGATCGCGGCCTCGCCCCTGCTTCCTGTCCCTGCCGTGTGTGTGTGTGTGTGTGTGGGCCTCAATCAGCTTCAGGCTTTAACCATATTTTTTTTTTTTTTTTGTTTTAAACCCCAAAACAAGCCAGAATCCCTGATCTGGGATTCGACCTTGGCGAAAAACTCTCAGTCCGGACGCCATTTTTACATCTCAGCACAACCAAACGCCACTTCCTGTGTCTAAACCTCATGTGTGAAACTCGTGGGCCGTCACGGCGTTTTCTATGGCGCCAGAACGTCTTAAAAAGGTCTTATTTTCTTAAAAATAAATAAGTCAAACACATGCATTGACCATAAACTACATTTCCTGCAATTCATGCCGATGAGAAAACAAAAAAAAAAACAATAAAGTTTCTGCTCTGTTTGTGCTGAGATCTTTTAAATCGTATTTAAACCAAAATATTAGCGCTTATAACACTGTTATCACTGTGTTATTACACACGCATGCGCTTAATCCATGCTGAATTTAATATCATTTATCGTTTGGAAAAGAGGATGTTTCTGGAAACATCACCAGATCCTGCTGGAAACCATGAAACTGCAGGTGATGTTTACAATAAAATTGCATATTCTATAAAATGATTTTTAATCATTTTATAAAATATTATTTAAATTGACCATCAAACGCAAAACCCAAAAAGTGGCCCTCCATGTCATTTTATGTGGCCTGCAAAAACATCTAAAGAAGCTAAATTGTCTTAAAATAAATACCATAAACTATGTTTTGCACAATTCATGCCGATCATGTTACCATAGTGACGGCATCCCGCCATTAAATCGCAGTGTATCCACATCAATGCCATCAATTACCAAAAAATGATAGTTTTGATAAAAGTTAAATATTTTTCTTTATTCATTTGGATAGTAAACTTTCTTTTAACATCTATGCAAATGCATATATAACATTTTGAGTTATGTAACATAAAGGTGAAGACATGAAGGTACATGCTAATGGTGTAGCGTTAGCTCGATGGTAGCTTGTTTGTTTTTTTTTTGCACTTAGCATGCACACACACGGCGCAGAGAAGGAAATATCAAACCCTCGAGAGACATCATGGAAATATGAAAGAAAAAGTCAATGAAACAAATGCTAAGATGATAAAACATGACGAAGCTAAGTAGCGCTAAGCTACGCTGCAAAGATTAGTGTGTTTACAGAGTAAAAATGTCGGCGTGAAACCAAATAAATGAAGGCATCACTTAAAGGAATTACACCCTCATTACGCTGATAAACCGCATTTTTTTTCCCCCAACAAAAACACACCGAATATTCCCACCGATCATCCCGATCAATAATGAAACAACGGAGTGCCAAAAGTGAACGGAGAAGAATTTTACGATGGCGTTTGCGGGCGGCGGGCGATCGTTCCGCTTTAAAAAACACCAATGTTTCGCCTTCAACCCAATGTTCGCCGATGATAAACACGCGGGTGGTCAATGCCCTTGGAAACCCTTCGTCCTCTTTTTCCTCTTTTTCCTCTTTTTCCTCTTTTTCCTCACGCTCAATAATTAAAGATGGCGACGGCGGGTGTTTTACGGAGGGCCGCCGCCGCCAACGCGTTTTATCTCTATCACATCTTTCTCTTTAGGCCAGATTCAATCAGGACTCCCTTCGCGCAAAGACCAGGGGGAGACACAGTGAGATGGATGGCGGAGTGTGTGTGTGTGTGTGTGTGTGTGTGTGTGTGTGTGTGGTTGGGGTCTCGGAGACCCCCCAAACACTCTCCGCTTGCTGCCGCTCCCCTCCCAGCCCATTAGAAGGCCGGTCTTTTCTCTCTCTCATCCCTTCGCTTGCTGGAATTTACTGCATGCAAATGGCCATCAGTGTGTGTGTGTGTGTGTGTGTGTGTGTGTGTGTGTGTGTGTGTGTGCAGATGCATTTGTGAGAAGGTTGTGTGATAAGATATACATATTTAATGAGATGGAATGAGATGTGGGTGAGGGCAAGGTCAGGGTGACGCGCACACGCGCGCACACACACACACACACACACACACACACACACACACACACACACACACACACACACACACACACACACTCTTGCGTGCCTGATGCTTTAAACATGCGTAGCCACTCATAGACATCTTAACTTACACATACGAAGTGAAGACGAACACACACTCTCATATCCTCAAAGGTGTGTGTGTGTGTGTGTGTGTGTGTGTGTGTGAAACATGGTCTCATTAGGCAGAGTGTGTGGGATTAACAGCAGCACTGACATTTGGTGGCTTGTAAGAGGCCAGTCTATAAAAACAGGCCAACGATTAAAGGTGTATCTTTGAGTGCGTGTGTGTGTGTTTGTGTACTTGTGTGTTATAAATATTTCCACATTACAAATTTGTTCTGTCATCTTCGACTGTGCATGTGTGCGCGTGTGTGTGTGTGTGTGTAATGAGACTGCACACACTCGTGTATCACACACACACACACACTCTCAAACACACCTGCCTGCAGGTTTTAAAGCAGATATTACCCTATTTTTTGTGCATTTGCACTCACACACACACACGCAACTGAAGGTGTGTGTGTGTGTGTTGGACTGCACGTCTGTCACCGCCTCATTTCCTGTCCGTTATTTTATTTCCTTTTACCAACGCCCCCCTCCCTGCAGAGCAGATCACACACACAATGGATGTCAACACACACACACACACACACAAACACACTGCAATCCGCTACTTTCTCCACAAGTTGATGCAAACAAAGTCACCACCTGGAACCCTCCGTTAGCTTTTAGCGTTAGCCTCGGGTCACACGAGCAGCCTCTCAGCTAGGTAGCGCTAACACTTAGCAACGGTGCGTTCATCCACTGCTTAAAAAAAACATAAAAAAACTGCGTTTTCGGGGTTTTCCCGCCATCACACACCCCCATCCCGGGTCCACGGCCAACCCGCTCGCCGCCGCGTCCTCCGCCGCACCCCCCCTGTCATGGCGGGCGATGATTATGACTAGTGAGCATAATGCACGGCCATGAATAGGACTGTCCGGCTGATTGTGATGTATAGTTTTTCATTACCGCTCCTCGGCCCCCGTCATTAGGCACCGGGTGGATGGGTGGAGACGGGGGGGTGGGCTGGAGGAGGTGTGTGTGTGTGTGTGTGTGTGTGTGTGTGTCGGGGGGGTGGTATCTATTTATCCACTAATTTGTAAGAAAGGGAAAAAAAAAATGGCGTCAATCAGTGACAAGGTAATCGCAGGTGCCCGAGGCCCTGAAGGCAGCACGGGGGTGAGGAGCTTGTTGTGGCGGAGGGTGAGAGTGTGTGTGTGTGTGTGTGTGTGTGTGTGTTAACATTATCGTCGCTACGGGTTACATAGTAAAACCGATCGAACCCGTCCGTGACCCCTTGAACGCACCGCGAGCTTTTTGCCTTTTTGCAAAAATAAGGGTCTGAAATTCATTTTTACATCTGCAGAAACGCCGATATCGATATGTCACACACACACACACACACACACACACATACAGGTTGCAAATTTGTGTGCATCCTCTCGGCAAACGAAGGAGCTGATTGGTCACAAAAGCGCCTTTTTTTAAATTTTTTTTAGCTGAATTAGCCAAGCGGGCTAAAGCGTGTATTTGTTAGCCGCCGCGGCTAATGCGCTCCACAAAGAAGCTCGCGGCTCATTGTTCTGCCAGGAATGCGCAGACGTCACGCCGGCTCACAGCTGTGTCCTGGCCACGTCTGCGGCGCTAATCAGCGGCTAACGACCGGCCGGATTGTCTTCTCCCGCAACGGCGCGCACGGGAAGTTCGCTAGCATGACAACACCGCCGGCTGCAGCTGCTCGCGCACACACACACACACACACACACGCGTGAGGGCACACAGGCAGGATGTCAACATAGTGTCATTAGCTGGAAGCCGAACAGACGCTACATAAACAAAACATGAGCGCTAGCAGCTTTTTTATCGACTGCGAGAGGTGAAGTCTCACGGCGGTCCCCGGCTAATATAAACACACAGCGTTAGTATTTCTGTCCCGCGAAAGGAAGTGAGTCAGCGCCACCAGCGCCGCCGCCAAGAGCTATTTTAGCTCGCACAGGATGCGTCGAGTTATGGAGCTAGCGACTCAAACGAGGCCTGAGGGGATGCGACTCTTCTTCTTCCTCCTTTTCTTTGAATGCACCGCCGCGCCGCCCCGCCTCTCCTTCGGATGCTAACGCAAAAACGAACAGGGCGTAGGGGCTTGTCGCGCCGCGCATTAGCTCGGGCGCACTGACCTTTTATTAGGATACAATGCGTGATAAAACGCCGGAGCGCGTTGCCCTACACCGCCGGAATGGCCGGGGGGGGGGGGGGGTTAGCGGCGGTGGGCTACAGAATCTATTAGCCGCCGTCGTAAATGGCTTGTTGCTTTTTAACGCGCGACCACTCGCTTTGCAATTAGCGCTGCATTTCTGCATGGGACACACACACACTACTTAACAATTAGTGTGTTTTACCTGATAAGGAAATTATGCAAAATAGCGCTCGGGAAGATGGGGGGTTGGGGGGGGGGCGCTTATCAATCCAAACAAGTTCAGCAGCCCATTAGCATACATCGAAACATCCGACTTAATCAGCGGGAAGAGGAGGCGTCCGGGATCCGAAGGAGGGGGACAAAAGACTTTTAGCGGCGTCCATAAAGGGGTTATTAAGAGTCGGGTCGGGAGGGGGGGGCGCTAATGATGTGTTGGGGAAATTAGGCCGATCAAACATTAAAAGCCGGCGCCCCCTCCTGTGGGCAGAGGAGCCGCCAAATGGGTCAATTAGAGAGGTATTATTTCCCTCTCGCGCTTTAAGGAAGGCGAGAGGAGCCGAGGCCGATCTGCATAAAGTGTTTATCAAGACGGACGCGTCCACTTAAAGGCAATCGGGCTGAAACGCCTCGACCGGACGGATCGAACCAACGGGGCGGGTGGAGGGGGGGGGCAAAGTTCTGTATGCATGTATGTGTCTGTGTGTGTGTGTGTGTGTGTGTGTGTGAGAGAGTCCGTTTTGTGTTAATTAACGGGCTGCGTGAACGTGCTCCTGCACGCTACAAGGCGGCCGGATTCAGAGCCTGCGTGCAGGCGTAAAGGGGGGGGGGGGGGGGCGTGGTGAGGAATTAGCGCTCCTCAATCAAGCGGTAATTCAGTATCAACCGCATAATGTCCCGGTCATAAATTAGAATAACCGAATTAACGTGCAAAGCACTTGAAATTGCTTGAAATAAAGTAGGGCGCATACATCATGCCGAGGTGTGTGTGTGTGTGTGTGGGGGGGGGGGGGGTCGAGAAGGGAAAGTCCGCACTATAAATATTCCTTTTTATCCCTTTTACTTTCTAATGTTTGTACATTTACCGCACTTTGTTTCCCAAACCCACCTGCAGGGCTCGGCTTCGGAAAAAGCAAATACATTTTTTAAAAAAGTAGTCATTAGCATTAGCATTTAAATCAAAATGCTAGCACGGGTGCGCTTATAACACTGTTATTACTGCATTATTACACCCAGATGATATTAATCGATGCTGAATTTAATATCTAAATGACTGTTTGGAGAAGAGGATGTTTCTGGAAACATCACAAGATCCTCCTGGATACCATGAACCTTATAATAATATTGCAAAACTGTAAAAGGCTTTTGATAAATGTCGGAATTCAGTATTATCCTTGCATTAGTCACATTTATTTTACGTTACATTTAGTTTATTTGAGGGCAACCATGATGCTAATGTGGCCCTTGGCGAAAATACGTTTGGAAATCACAGGAGGTAAAAAAAAAAAAGGATGAAATGACGGAAAATTCTTAAAAATTAATAAATATTGATGTTACAGGATGAATGGTTGCACAACTTGAATGATCCAAAAATGCTGTCATGCAAAAAAAAGAAAATTATTGAACACGTTTTATTTTCATGCAACAAGATCATTATTGTCTTCAAATTTAAAATGACATAATACATAATAAATGACAAAATACATTTTAATGAAATTAAACATTTTAGGTTTAAATAATATTATTATTATTATTTAACATTAAGATCGGGAGCCTCACAACCCTTTTTGAAATTGAAAATGAATGAGCATTATCTATTAAACATTATCTATTTCAGTCTGTCTTGGATTTATGAAGAAAAAATGAAAATAACATGCAGACATCCTTAAATATTTGGAAGAAAAGAAAAAAAATATATATATATATATATGAAAAAAGATTATTGAGATGTTACAAGATTGCCATCATCTTAAAAAAAAATTCTATGAAAATACATATATAAAAATAAATATATATATATATATATATATATATATATATAAAATCAAAATCATATATTTTTAAAATATTGAGAATCATCATCAGCTTCAATAGAAAAACGTTAATGATTCAAAAATGGTGTCATCCTTTTGCTGGTGTGTGCCAAAAATAAAAAATAAAAAATATTTGAAAAACATAATTTTCTAGACGTTACAAAATCACCATTATCTTCTAATTTGAATTGCCATTCAAAAAATGAACACACTAAAATAAAATATATTTTAATGAAATACACGAGAGGTGAGAGGGCGAACAGTCGTATGGCTCTACATGTGACCCGGTGATCGACCAATCACAGCAGGGATAGGCCTGAATGAATGAATGAATGAATGAATGACTCAAACAACCCAGACGTCTACACACACTGGTAGTTTCAAATATGGCAGGAGAGATCTGTATGTGTGTGTGTGTGTGTGAGAAAAAGAGCAGGGGGAAACAAGCAGCGGCGGGAAAGTGTAATTCTGGTGCAGAGTTTGGGATGAATTAGCTCTTAGCGGCGCGGGGTTAGGCTAACATATTAGAATGTTCCATCTGCCGGCTGTAAATCATCCCCCGTCCGCTCGCCGCTAAAGGGCAGGGCGCTCATCTCTCAACCGCCGGGACAGATTGCATTACTGAGCAATATACCTTTATTTCCCCCCATTTAATCCCTGAGCGCCGCGGCCGCCGAGCGCCAGGGGGCGGGGACGCCGGCGGCGAGGGGGGGCGCCGCTCCCATCCTGGATGTTTTAATCAGCTGATAGCGCCTCACGCCAAACAAGGCGGGAAAGAATTAAAATAAATAAAAAGTCATGCGCCGGCATGTTGTGCCCGTGCCTGGTTTCTTCCCCCGTGCGGCGCTAATCAACCTTGATGCCTTCGCCGCCGCCACGGCGGCCATTGATTTTTCCCCCGTGCACGTGCGGGTGAAAATTGCACTTTAAGTTACCCCGAGTGTTAAATTAATAATGAAACCGCGAGAGTGCCCTCTCATGACTTTCAATTAACACTGTCAGGATTAGAGGGGGGGAGGGATGGAGGGATGGAGGGATGGAGGAATGGAGGGATGGAGGAATGGAGGGAGGGATGGAAGGATGGAAGGATGGAGGGAGGGATGGATGGAGGGATGGAGGAGTGGAGGGATGGAAGGATTGAGGAGTGGAGGGGTGGAAGGATGGAGGGATGGATGGAGGGATGGAAGGATGGATGGATGGATGGATGGAGGGATGGATGGAGGGATGGGATGGAGGGAGGGATGAATGGAGGGATGGAGGGATGGAAGGATTGAGGAGTGGAGGGGTGGAAGGATGGAGGGATGGAAGGATGGATGGATGGAGGGATGGGATGGAGGGAGGGATGGATGGAGGGATGGAGGAGTGGAGGGGTGGAAGGATGGAGGGATGGATGGAGGGATGGAGGAATGGAGGGATGGAGGAATGGAGGATGGAAGGATGGAGGAATGGAGGATGGAAGGATGGAGGAATGGAGGGATGGAGGAATGGAAGGATGGAGGGAGGAATGGAGGATGGAAGGATGGAGGAATGGAGGGATGGAGGAATGGAAGGATGGAAGGATGGAGGAATGGAGGATTGAGGAGTGGAGGGGTGGAAGGATGGAGGGATGGAAGGACTGAGGAGTGGAGGGGTGGAAGGATGGAGGGATGGATGGAGGGATGGAAGGATGGATGGATGAAGGGATGGGATGGAGGGATGGAGGGATGGATGAATGGAGGGATGGAGGGATGGAAGGATTGAGGAGTGGAGGGGTGGAAGGATGGAGGGATGGAAGGATGGATGGATGGAGGGATGGATGAATGGAGGGATGGAGGGATGGAAGGACTGAGGAGTGGAGGGGTGGAAGGATGGAGGGATGGATGGAGGGATGGAAGGATGGATGGATGAAGGGATGGGATGGAGGGATGGAGGAGTGGAGGGGTGGAAGGATGGAGGGATGGATGGGGGGGATGGAGGAATGGAGGGATGGAGGAATGGAGGGATGGATGAATGGAGGGATGGAGGGATGGAAGGATTGAGGAGTGGAGGGGTGGAAGGATGGAGGGATGGAAGGATGGATGGATGGAGGGATGGGATGGAGGGAGGGATGGATGGAGGGATGGAGGAGTGGAGGGGTGGAAGGATGGAGGGATGGATGGAGGGATGGAGGAATGGAGGGATGGAGGAATGGAGGATGGAAGGATGGAGGAATGGAGGATGGAAGGATGGAGGAATGGAGGGATGGAGGAATGGAAGGATGGAGGGAGGAATGGAGGATGGAAGGATGGAGGAATGGAGGGATGGAGGAATGGAAGGATGGAAGGATGGAGGAATGGAGGAATGGAGGGAGGGATGGATGGAAGGATTGAGGAGTGGAGGGGTGGAAGGATGGAGGGATGGATGGAGGGATGGAAGGAGGGATGGAGGGTCAACCCAACATGGAGATCCCTGACGTGCGACGCAAAGCAGGAACCAGAAGGGAAGCTCCTCCGACCAAAGACAGAAACAACACGTGAGCTTGAGGACACCACACACACACACACACACACACACACACACACACACACACACACACACACACACACACACACACACACACACACACACACACACACACACACACACACACACACACTGACCCCGCTGTCCCCCCTGCTCTCCGTCAGGGGAAACACCTGCGTGATAGAAATCTATTTAAAGAAAGTCGAAACATCCAGGAGTTTTCGTCGGGGCCGAGGCGTGCACGCACACACACGTGCACGCGCGTGTACGTGCACGCCAATACAACAAAAACAAACTTTTTTTTTTTTTCCCCTCTCCCCGGGACGCGTCCTCGCCGCACAATAGAACACTGGACATTGTTTATGACGCCGTTATTGTGCACGAGATGACGCCACCGCCGCCCCTGCAGACGACCCCGATATAGCGATTACATCACTATTGACAGGAAAACTCGTCGCCGGTCATTTTACCGATCAATAACCCCTCGGGCGGGAAAATTAGCCGCCGCCGAAAACGCCGGCCTCGACTTAAAAAGAAACGTCCGGATGTAAATGTGCAGAAAAAGAGGTGCGTTTGGTTTGGTTGGGGTCAATAAAGGCGGGAGGGGACGTGCCGTCAACACATCTGCATTTGTTCAGCTGCTTCCTCCGTTTCCCCTATTTTGGAGGTTACCTGCGTGTCGGGATGTTTTCGGGAAGCGCCGCCGTGACTCCCGAGTGCAGGTGTCACACACACACACACACACACACACACACACACACAGGAGTGTCATGCTGCTTTGGTATCTCACCGACACTGTCTGGTCTCAGACCTTTATGTCTGCAATACCTTCCTCTTCCTTCATGTCACACACACACACACACACACACACACACACACACACACATACACATCCATGTGCGCGTGCACACACACACACACACACACACACACACACACGTGCATGCAGGGCCAGGTGCAGCGCGCGTGTATGTTGTTGTTCTCTTGATGTACTCCGCAGCCCAGTGTGTTCAGATCATCCTGGCTAATAACTTCCTGTTTCCTGTTTCCGACTTTGCCACTTCCTGCCTCTCCGGGGCCACGTGGGGACGTGGGCTGAAGATGAGAAGAAGAACAAGAAGAAGGAAAAAGAAGAAGAAGAGGAGACAAACAACAGCCGGCACACCGGGAGATGTAGAATAAGTGGTTTAAAAGGTTAGCATTAAGATTAGCGCTTGAAAAATACAAAGCTACGCTAGATTCCCCTTTTAGCAACATTCATTCATCTGGGAAATTCGGGGTCCCCGATGAACCTCCTGCATGTTTTTGGACTGAGGGGAACCCTGTGGGGAGAACATGGAGACTCCACAACTGCTACGCTACCGCTACTCCCTTTAGCAACACTACAACACTAGCTTGGCTATCTGCACCGCCACAGCGCTAACAGTCCGATTCATGCTAATCTAGCAGGCGCTTTTCTCCCAATGTGGTTGCAGCTTTGCTGTCACATCAACAACACAACGCTCCCGGAGCCGCCGCAGGAAGCTGATGGTGGCGCCGCTTCCTGTTTGACGCAGGTCAAGGTGAGTACCTGTCGCGCGTGAACGCCGCAGTCGCGAGAACGGGGGTTAAATGCCGGTCAAAGCTCCCCGTCGGAGGAGGCTATAAAACACAGTCCGTTCCTGACAATGACGCGGGTCCGAATCCAGTTGACGACAGCAACAATTGCCACTTCCTGCCACTGTCACTCTACTTCCTGTCTTTCTCCACGGATAGCTAATTCAGTGATGGAGAAAAATCTCATCTGGACGGGTTCTTCAGATACAGGGGGTGGAAAAGGAGGGGCCACTACTGCAGGCTTTTGCAAGAGGGGTGGAAGGCTGGACAGGAAGTGTGTGTTTGTGTGTGTGTGTGTGTGTGTGTCACACATCGCCCTGGGGAAAGACATAGATGTTTTGCAAAGCATAAGGTGATGGAAGAGATATACAGGCTTCCTGGAAAGCAGGTGAAACGCCAAGCTGGTTGCCTAGCAACAGCAATGATGGGATGGAATAGACATCACCAGACTCTCGCCGGTTCGTGTCTCTACCACGAAATGTAAAACTAGCGGGCAAAGTTGTTGTCAGCGCCGCCGCAGAGCTAGTTGGACTCCAGATCCGATAAACAGGAAGTGGAGAAGAAGACGAGCCAATGGGAGGGGGAGTTAGCTTTGACTTCCTGTCGCCGCCATTTTATTTCACGCTGAAATCCAAGACGACCAAATCGCTTTCTGTCTGAACGTTTGAGATACATATCCGAAAAGTGCAAAGCAGAGGCGGCTTGTTTTACTTCTCTTGACCCTCCCTCCTCACACACACACACACACACACACACACATCTCATTCATTAACAGTAACGTGCCGTCTTAACACTGATGGATGGAGCATGGGCCCGCCAACACACACACACACACACACACACACCTATAAAACACAGACAATTTAAAGACGGACCTGCTGAGCTGGGATGCATGAATTTCAGTCTCACACACACACACACACACACACACACACATGCACGAGGGCAGAAGCTCAGGTGTCAGAACGTTGCGACGCAAATGAAGATATTTCCTGCAGCTGTCGACCTCTGACGGCTCCACCATCCCTCCTGCGCTCACCGCGGAGGGGCACAATGGGCTAATTTAGAAGCTAACATATTAGCATTTGCTAACTTTATGTCGCTCCTCCTGTCATTTAAGCTGCAAACTCCAGATTTGGGTCGACGTTCCCTCTCTCTGCTGGCCGGGACGCCACGTTATAACCCGACACCCTGATTTTTCTTTTTTTTAATGGCAGACAAGTTTGTTTTCTGACGTCTCGGCCCGCTGAAGTTTTCCCACAGTTTCTTAATCTTTCTATATAAATCATGCAAACAAAGTGTGAACTTAAACGCCAAAGAGAATAAACCCGGCACGGCAGCAACATTCCCGACTCACACACACACACACAAACGCTCACACACACCAACGCAATAACAAAGCGGGAAAAAAAAACAAATTGTCTGCTTCGCAGTCAAATTTAAGACACTGCGGGGAAACGGCGAGGAATGTCTTGTGAGGAATGTCCACGGGATTGAGGGTGTGTGCGTGCCATCGCCTTACCACGTGAGGAATACACACACACACACACACACACACACATCCCAATTGAAGTGGTTAGTATATTCAGATTTCTTTTATTCTTGCAAGGAAACACTGGCACGCCTGCACAGGTTCTTAGGAAGCTTTTCGAGCAGAGTGTGTGTGTGTGTGTGTGTGTGTGTGTGTGTGTGTGTGTGTGTGTGTGTGTGTGTGTGTGTGTGTGCATTTGCAAACTAGCCTGAGCTAACCACATGGAGAATTGCCAAGGCGGTGGCGTGAAATGAACGGGCGGCCCTAGTTGATAGCATTACCCAACGCTAACCTAGCTAGCTAAAAACAAACAAGATAGTCTGCAACCTGGAAAGCAACACAACCTAATAAACATTGAAGAGATAGAAGTAGCGCTCGGCTAGACTCCATGTTGTCTCTTTATCAATCGAGTGATGGGATGACGACTAACGATCAAGTTTCTTTTTAAAACCTTTATCGATCTTATAATGTATAAACAAACAAAATACATAAACAAACATGGCTGATTTCAATTGTACCTCAATGATGTTTAACTGACATGAGGAAACATAAAGACACTTATTTTGTATGCAATGAATTAACTGTAAGAGTAAACAAGTGTGGAGTTGTGTGAGAAACGATGTATAATTTGTGAAGCAACCCAAAAAATAATGTCAAGGTGAATACAATGTGTATTTAGCTTAATGGATCTAAAGGAGCTAACAGTTTAGTAGCATTAAGAACAATATATAAAGATGTCCGTCGCAATGACGACACTTTCAAATCTGGTGCTGGTGAATTACAAACAGGGCATTCTGCAAACATTACAAACACTATTTGCGGATTAACTCAAAACAGTTTCTCTTTTTGTTCTGTTTTTTCCTGGCCAGGGACATGCTAATAAGGTTAGCGCTCAGTTATTCCACTTTTGCTAATACATTTCGTCAATTTGACCCCGCCCCCCCTCCCACCGCTCCAGTCCAACATCCAATCACCTGCCGGCTATTCAGATGATAATATTAAGAGATGAGAATGTGCGTGTGTGTGTGTGTGTGTGTGTGCAAGAGATTCAAATGATGATATTAGCGGAGAGGGATGGTTAGCGAGATGGCGGCTGTCACCGCTGCGCGTCTATGACACCTCAATATGCAATAGCTATTTGCTCACGTGTGTGTGTGTGTGTGTGTGTGCAGGCAAGTGCAGCTGTATGAGAATTGATGCTGGGGGCTGACCTCCCCTGCCCCGCTCATTTCCATTCGGCCATTTTAGTTCTTCTCGGGAGTCGGCGGAGCCATTGTGGCTCAACCGGGGAGCAGTTTGTCCTCATTACAACGGTTCCGAGTGGAACCGCAGAACAAAAGCCGGCCGGGTATAAATCTGGAGAGGAGGAGGAGGAGGAAGAAGAGGAGGAGGGAGGACGTCGTCATTTGTCATTGCTTGTTTAATAAGTGCCTGCGATTTTTACCGCGCATCCCCCTGCGCATAAATTTGAAATTAACAAGGTTATAATTTATTATGAGGAGATGAGGACGCCAATAAAAGGCCTCGTTCCACTTTTATCCACGCGCGTCTTTACTTTGAAAATCAACCGAGGCTAATCAGAAAAGCATCCATTTCACGGACAAAGGGTTCACAGATGTGAGCGGTTAGTACCAAAAGCTAAAACATCCTGGAAAAGATTTTTTTTTCTTAAGCTTCCTGTCATTCATAGCTAATATTATGATATTATTTTGAAAGAAAATGAACTGGTGTCAGTTTCCTGTGCAGATTTATTTAGTTATTTTCATTATATTTCTTAGATAGCATCATAGCTTTTCCCCCTATTTCCTGTTTTATTTTGAAAAGTGTCTTCCACTTCCTCTTCTTGCCTCACACCCTCATGTCAACAATCTTCTTCCATCCCACTTCCTGTTTTATTTTGAAAAGCGTCTCCCACTTCCTGTTCTCGCCACACACCCTCATGTGTTTTACTTCCTGCAGTCACCTACATCAGTGTTTCCCAACCTTTTTTAAGCCACGGCACATATTTTATATTAAAAAAAAAAATCACACGGCACACCACTAAATAATATGTCAAAAACGTTTTTTAACAAATTAGAATGAAACCGTAGTCTCAATTTACTTAGTGTGAAATCTACAATATCTAATATCTGTAGATTCGCCAAGTTGCAATGCAAATTTCCCACTGACGTGCAACTTTTCCAGAACACTTTTTTCAATGTCTGAAGACACGTCATCAATATGTCTGAAAATGGTATTATTAGAGAGAACTAGCTATTTCTTTATCAACGCCAGAGCCGAGCATTTCTTCTCCAATGATTTTGCCGGCAGGTCGTATTAATGTTATGCTACGGTGTGTGTCTGTTTGGATTTAGAGACGAGTTCAGCAACTTTACAGCAGCTTTCACTGCTTTCTCACTCGTCTTGGTAGTTTTCAACAACGCTGCCTGTTTGTTTACGCAGATACAAGTACTTTTTATTTTAAAAATGTATCACGCAAAGCGTCACTAATCACTCTGATGCACAGATGCACAGGTTAATTCACCACCCGTTGCCATGGAATGGACACGCTGCCCACATAGACATAGGAAGACACATTATTTGCGTTGGATAAATAATTTTCGGACCAATCGGGTGAAAGTGGGCATTTTTCCAGGGCACGCTAATGTGTCGCGGCACAGCGGTTGGGAAACACTGACCTACATTAAACAATAAGCAACTCTTATCTTGCTAGCATTGCTTTCCAGACGCTTTTACCTACTTTTTTTTTTTTTTTGCAGACCAACTGGTCTTAGCCAACGTCCCTGCAGAATTTCCCCGTCTGCGATTGGTGGAGCGGTGATATGTGAGCCGCGGCGTAGCATTATCATATGGCGCTAACGCGTGGATATATGGGCCCGCCCTGCCACGCCGGCGTTATGGTTATGGATTAGCCGTATTCCATAAGTGCGGCACGGCGCTGCGAGCGAGGCAGAGATGTATCGGCCGTATAAAAACCGCATCCGGGATGCACTTCATCATTTATTCGGGCTAACTTCTCCACACACACACACACACACCTGCACAGAACCGGTAAAACTGCGATCCCATAACTCAACGCCGCTCCTCTTCCTCCTCCACGTTACCAACCTTCTGCCCCGGGAGGTTCCCGTCTCGATTTTTGTTCTGTCCCTCCTTTTTGTTCCAGATGTTACACACACACACACAACACACACAGGGGAACACACACACACACACAGGTGACAATCAGGCTTTTACTGCGAGCATTCAAGTAGAATGGGGGCTGTAGCCTCAATACACCTGTCAAAGGTTATTTCGCAAGGCTGGAAACACACACACACACACACACACACACACACACACACACACACACACACACACACACACACACACACACACACACACACACACACACACACACACACACACACACACACACACTTTCAGGAGACACAGACTAGACTATCTGAATCCATCTGTCACAATTTGTCTCTAAACTCTCTGTTACTTGTGTGTGTGTGTGTGTGTGTGTGTGTGTGTGTGTGTGTGTGTGTGTGTGTGTGTGTGTGACGGGATGAAACTGGAAAAGAAAAATACCACCCGCTGCACCTATTTATCAAAAAGTCAGATAAAAGAAATATTAAAAAAATGTCACTGCAGTTTTCAAGTAGTTGTACTTCAATACTTCTGAGGCGTCTTTACTTGAGTACTTTTACTTTGATTCCTGTTTTATTTCTGGATGACATCTATTGTACTTTGTAGTAAAAGTAAAAAAACTTCAACAGATTAAATACCAAATAAACAGTGGTGTTTATTTACGGGATACTTGCAATACATGTTGTACAACCCAATGCAGTATTACTGTTATTTCCGGACTATTGGGCGCACCTGAATATAAGCCGCAGGGCTAAGAATAAAAAAATAAATATGTGTACATATACAGGCAGCACTTGTCTATAAGCTGCGAGTGTCCAGGTTGTAACATGAGATATTAAACAAAAACATGTTTTTAACTGTTAATTAAATACATACCGCTAACATCCACAAATATGGAAAAGATTTTTTCCAAACAGTGCCTGTAACACAGCTGATGAAAAAGATGAATAATATGGAAAAGTCCATCCAGTCTCCCTCTTGCGCACTAAAACCGTTAAAGTCGCCCAAAAAAAATCCATGATTTAGCCATGTTGTGTAAGTTTTCAAAGCGTGAGGCTGAGAGGGAGCTAATGGAGGGAGTTTGGTAGCTAAAGGAAGGAAGACTAAAATAGGAAATAATAAAAATGAATTAAAAATAAAGTTAAAGGTATGTAAAAATCTTTGTAACATATACATGTGTATTAACAACTACATGTATATGATTACATGTAGTATTTATGTGTCTAAATTACAGTGTAGAAAACAATGGAACTATTACACATACGGAGAATTATGTGCAATAGAATATCAAATTGAAAAATATAAAACAAAATTTGAAAAAAATGATACAGCAAAGATTGCACCATGATTCCTTTTTTTTTAAACTTCACATAATTAATTCCTGTCAAAATCTAGAGTTCCTTGCGAGATTCAAAGTCCACCAAAACATCTCAGAAGGTTAAGGAGGAGAACCAAAACACACACACACACACACACAACAAGCCCCGCCTCCTCCTTTGTCTTGGCTTCCCTCCCTCAGGTTACACACACACACACAGTCCCATCCCTGTGCTGAAATTTATGAAAATCATCCGTGTAATATTCAGCCTGCCTGCCATATATATATTTATCCATAACAACCTTATTAAATCAGTCCAAAGTGGGATGGTCCCATGATCGCATTGAAGAGGGGGGAGGGCGGCGGCGAGGTGGGGGGGGGGGGGGGGGGTGGAAGAAAAATCAATGCCGCTCGGTAATTGCATATTACAGTGTTATTTCGTGCATTGATATTGATAATATGTATGTTTACATTTGCCGTGATTAAAATCAATGCCGCAAAGTGAGTTATGGCGCGGCGGCCTGATGGGACGGCTTTATGGCGGAGGGGGACTAATGAGGTGGTTGATGGGAGCGCAGGATTGCCTCCATCCATCTCCTCGCTGAATACTTCCTGCCAGGGACCGGGGAGACGCCGACACGGAATCCCCTCCTTTCCACCCCCACCGCTCTATTTTGACTCTGAAAATGTCTCTCCGGCGGTTACATAAGGAGCCCCCGCGCCACTTCACGCCTCTTTGCTTTTTTAGCTTTTCAAAATAAAAAACACCGGGGATGTAATTTGTTTTTTCTTTTTGCTGTAAAAGTAAATAAAAATAGCCTTTCGCCGGCGATAGGCTATTTTCGCTGGAGATATTTCAGCTCGGATAGGAATCCGCTGCAAGGAAGGAGTTAGCTAGCAGGGATGGGGCTGCGGAGCTAATGGAAGGAGTTTGGTAGCTAAAGGAAGGTGGTAGCTAATAGGTCGAGTTTGGTAGCTAAAAGAAGGAGGTAGCTAGTGGAAGGAGTTTGATAACTAAAGGAAGGAGGTAACTAATGGATGGAGTTTAGCAGCTAAAGGAAGGAGGTAGCTAATGGATGGAGTTTGGAAGCTAATGGATGGAGTTTGGTAGCTAAAGGGAGGAGGGAGGTAGCTAATGAAAGGAGTTCGGTAGCAAGACGATGGAGGTAGCTAGTGGAAGGAGTTTGGAAGCTAAAGGAAGGAGGTAGCTAGTGGAAGGAGTTTGGTGACTAAAGGAAGGAGGTAGCTAGTGGAAGGAGTTTGGAAGCTAATGGAAGAACGTAGCTAATGGATAGAGTTTGGAAGCTAATGGATGGAGCTTGGTAGCGAAAGGGAGGAGGGAGGGAGGTAATGAGAGGAGTTTGGTAGCTAAAGGATGGAGGTAACTAATGGATGGGGTTTAGTAGCCAAAGGAAGGTGGTAGCTAGTGGAAGGAGTTTGGAAGCTAATGGAAGAAGGTAGCTAATGGATGGAGTTTGGAAGCTAATGGATGGACTTTGGTAGCAAAAGGAAGGAGGTAGCTAGTGGAAGGAATTAGCTCACTGATGGAGGGAGGTAGCTAGTAGAAGGTGTTTGGTTGCTTAAGGAAGGAGGGAGCTAATGGATGGAGTTTGGTAGCTAAAGGAGGAAGGTAGCTTATGGGGGAAGTTAAGTAGCTGAGGAGGAGGCAGCTTATGGAAGTATTAAGGTACCTAACGGTTGGAGGTAGCTAATGGAAGGTGTTAGCTTGCAGGAAAGGCGTTTGGTAGCCAGCAGAGGGGGTAGATAGCAGTGAAGGAGTTTGGTAGCAGGCTAACCAGCTGCGTGTGACAAGAGCCTCGATAAATTCTGATTTAATAAACAAGTTCGTGAATGACAGGCTGGGGATTTAAAATCCCCCGACGACATACCGCAGAAAACCTCTGCTATTTTTCCCGCATGGGCGTGAAAACAACTGGAGGACGTTGACTTATTGCTACGTTAGCATTAATATCAACAAGGCTGTTCACATCTATACTGTTATATATCGGGCTGATATTACATCAGGCCACTCTCAATGAATGTTTGTGTTTGTCTCGGGGTGTATCCTATTATGTAGCTCACACACACACACACACACACACTCACAAACACACACAATAGAAGCGTACAACAGTGGCTCCATGAAGGTGGTGTTTTCTCTTTTGAGGAACAGGATGTTTTTGAAACCAGATCCACTCAGGGGAGGACTAAATGTGATCAGAAACATTCACACACACACACACACACACACACACACACACAACACACGATCAACCATAATTGCAAGAGTGTGTGTCATAGAAGTTTTTGCAAAAAATACTCTAAGACCAGGGGTCTCCAACCAATTCAGGATCATTTGATATCTGTCCGAAAAGAAAGACAAAGATAACGATCAGCTAAGGATAGAAAATGGACGGATTTTTCTTGTTTTATTTATTATCGATCCTTTTAACAAGCCGTGTTCCCCTGTTTGGGAAAAAAAAAAGCATTTCCAGAACGTATTTGGATCGATGTTTCCTGTATTTTTTTTTGGGTTTGTTTGTTTTTGTATTCAATGAAAAGTACATAAAACAATGTTTTTTTTTTATTAATAGTTTTTTTTTATCAGTTATTTAGGTTGTTCCTTTTTTATTAATTATTTTAGTTACTTTTAGCTGCTGCCGCTTATGATCAGGTGCCCTCAACAGTCTGGAAATTACTTTAAAATTTGTAAATTTAAATTAATATCGTAATAACCTAATATAACGTGTTATATAATATAAATCGGCCCCTGATACAGTACTTTGTACATCTACTTCCCACCAGTACGGCTCAGTTTACACACACACATGCATCAAAACACCCTTGATAGAGTCCTAGTGTGAGCGTGTGTGTGTGTGTGTGTGTATTGATCAGCTCAGTGAAATATGGCCAACGAATCAGACGATCGCAATATTCGTACTCGGACTTCAGATTCTTTAAAGGGTTCATGTGATCTCTCCGTTTTTAAACCCTCGCCGTGGCGCTCGGGTCCCAGGACGGGGGTCCTGAACCTGCTGCCTCTGGGTTTGCAGCAACCTTGCCTCAATCTAAATTGTTTTTCTTCCCATTTTCTTTTTTTTTTATTTTGGGTTTAAAACCCTGGGAGGCGAAGGAGTCACCTTCGGGAGCGGGGCGGGGGATCGATTCCCTCCGACGGGCCCTCGCCGATGAAGAGCGATCCCCGTTTGAGCCGAGCCGCCGTTACAGACTTTATCTCCATAAAAGAAGCTTCCCTCCGCGATCTGTGTTGATTTGCCGCGATTGGCCGTAATCCCCGACCCCCCCCGGGGGGCTCGTCCGTATTAAATGTGCACGAGGAGGAGAATTAACATCAAGACGAGTGAGCGGCGCCTGAACGCCGCGGGGATTTGGAGTTTGCTTTGACCGGAGGGTCTTTGAACGCACCACGGCGGCAGTCAGGCGGTTTTCCCGTCGGGTTTTGCCGCTTAATGCTAATGCTAATAGCCTGCAACCGAAAGAGGAGGATGCGACACACACACACACACACACACACTCCAAAGTCACCGCCGCATTGTTGACATTAAATTTACAGCGTCTCGTTGGTATTTACGAGCCGTCATTACCTGCGTGTGTTTACGGCGTTTCTTGCCAAACTTTGGCGAAGAAGTGTTTTATCCCCCCCCCCCCCCGACCTCGGGGCGCCGCCATTAAAATTTCATATTTGTGAGCTCGGGTGTATTTCAGCGCCGTGGATTTCCGCCCGGCACTGCAGAAGCGAACGTATATCAATTCCATTAGCGCTTGTGTCTTGGGTATGTCGCCAGTGAGTGTGTGTGTGTGTGTGCGTGTGTGTGTGTCGATCGTTGCGCGGCGGCGTCCACAGGGGACAGTGAAATATAGCCACAATTAGCCCCGGACACAGTTCAATGATGATAGAGCGGCTCGGTACCCCTTAGACCGTGATTAAAAGGCCCGGCGTTGATGCCGGGACAGGCCGCCGCACGCCATTGGTCGTCACACGGCGCTTTCCATACTTCTCCGAAGTGACATTCGGGAGGGAGCGCTCTGAGATCCGATTGGACGGGATAAATACCCGCGGGGAGACTTTTAAAGCTAATTGAATTAGCTAAAAGCTAACTTATCGGTTTTATTTTGAAAGGATGCAAAAAAGGATAAAATGCTGGTTGTTTTTCGGTCACTGCAGGGGATTTTGATGAAAACGTGCAGATGGCGTCCCGGATACCTCACACACACACACACACACACACACACACACACACACACACACACACACACACACACACACACGCACACTCCACCATGTGGAAATCTTTGTACTAAGACCTTAAAACACTTGATAGCCTTAACCTTGACAATTTATATTTCATTGTATTTCTTATTCTCCCTCCTTCCTACTATTATCTATTATTGTTATGTTTTTGCTTGAAACTCTGGCACAACAATTTCCTTCGGGATAAATAAAGTTGTTCTTATCTTATCTTGTGTTCACCTGTGGCAGGGAATCCACTCATTTCTAGGGGAATCCTGAGTTTATCTTTCGCTCGTAGACCCAAGATGGATCTTTTTCGCATCGACGGCGGCGCTCCTCCGCCCGACCCCCCCAAAACCCCCCGAAACCCCCCAACCCCCCCCCCCGCCGCCAGCTCCTCCACCCGTCCATTCACTCGACTCCGGGTCCAGAAGGTCGCAGAAGGTCCACAGGTGCAAAACTGAAGCGTTCATATTACCGAAATATATGTGTGTGTGTGTGTGCAAACTTTTACAGCGAGGCGGTATTTGGGTGGTGGCAATCCAGTGACCCCCCCCCCCCCACACACACACACACACACACACCCGAAAAGAGCGTTTGAGGAAAGTCACTCCTTTAAATAAAAAAAAAAAAAAAAAGGGAAGGGTGATAGATGGAGGGGCGGTAATGAAATGGAGACATCAAGGAGCATGAAGAGGCGAGGAGAAGAGCGGAGGGGAGGGTGGGAACGCCAGCCGTCCCCCCACCCGGGAAGAGGGGGTGGTGGTGGTGGAGGGGTCGGGTCGGGGGGGGGGGGGATAAGAAGAATAGCCCTTCGCCTGTGTTCCATCAAGGGAGAAATTACACATTTACTAAGGTTTTTTCTGAGGACGACGGCGCCCATAGATCAAACCGCCTGGATGTACCGGCCAATTTTCAACATGAAATATAGACACCAGAAATCTATTACACCTGTGTTTCACCCCCCCGAAACCCCCCGAATCCTCCTCTTGCTTCCCCCCTCCTTCTTTCTTCGCTCGCCCGTCCGCCGATGCATCTACATCACCCGTCGTCGCTCCGCTCGCCGGCCCGCCGTGACACGGACGACACGCCGCCGGACGCCTGACAAATGCGGGAGGAGGGGGGAGGAAAGGGGGAGCGGGAGGTCCATCACATCCCATAATTGTATGACCTTTTTCTGGGTTGTTGTATATCTTGCTCCTCTGCTGCTGGGGTGTTAGGGGAACTTCTGGACTTTTGTCTTTCGGCAGCTCTGTTTGCTTTTATTACTATTCGTAGCAGTGGGATTATTAGCATTACTATAATTACAACTATTATTATTATAGAGTTTTTTATTGATTCTTCGTGATGAATCATCTATTTCACGAAGTGACATGGACACCAGAGGGCGCCATTTTGTGTCTATCTGCATTTACTAGGGCATTACTAGCTGGACATTAGTCTGTCAGCAGCTCCATTTACTTTTATTATAATTTGAAATAGTGGGGTCATTATTATTATCATTATTATTATTATTATTGTTGTTGGACAGTATTTTATTGACTCTTCGTGATGAATCATCTATTTCCCGAAGTGACATGGACACCAAAGGGCGCCATTTTGTGTCCATCTGCATTTACTAGCTCATTAATAGCTGGACTTTTGGCTGTCGGCAGCTCGGTTTACTTTTATCATTATTAATGGTAGTGGGATTATTAGTTTTATTATTATAATTATTATTATTATTATTATTAAAGAGTTTTAATTGACTCTTCATGATGAAGCATCTATTTCCCGAAGTGAAATGGACACTAGAGGTTCGCCATTTTGTGTCTATCTGCGTTTACTAGCTCATTAATAGCTGGACTTTAGTCTGTCAGCAGCTCCCTTTACTCTTATTATTATTCGTAGTAAGTAGTGGGATTATTATTATTACTATTATTACTATTTATATGATTAGACAGTATTTCATTGGCTCTTTGTGACGGATCATCTATTTCCCAACTGACATGGACACTAGAGGGCGCCATTTTGTGTCTATCTGCACTTACTAGCTGGATTTTGTTTATTGGCAGCTCCGTTTGCTTTAATTATTATTTTTACGAGTGGGATTATTATTATTATTATTATTATCATTATTATTATTATTATTATTCCGATTATGATTAGACAGTGTTTTTTTATTGGCTCTTTGTGATGAATCATCTATTTCCCAACTGACATGGACACTAGAGGGCGCCATTTTGTGTCTATTTGCACTGACTAGCTCATTACTAGCTGGATTTTGTTTATTGGCAGCTCCGTTTGTTTTTGTTATTACTCGTACTAGTGGAATTATTATTAAACAGTGTTTTATTGACTCTTCTTGATGAATCAGCTATTTCCCGAACTGAATAAGACACGAGAGGGCGCCATTTTGTGTCTATCTGCATTTACTAGCTGAGTCGGTCGCTTGTTTTAGCGATCCTGTGGCGTTCAGGGTCCTGAAGAAGCCGTAGGAAATTAGAGCTTGCATGGGAGTTTCGCATCGAGATGCTCAAGCCCGTCCAATAGAAACCACCGGACGTCCCGTTGGCACGGCAACAGCGGCCCGGTAAGTGTCCTGATAAATTGCCGAGTTAGCTTAGCGAGCTGAGATCCAAAGACGGCGCTCTGGATTGCATCGCCATCCTCCCCATCGGCACTTCCACGCTAGCGGTTAGCTTAACTTAGCTTGCAACGCATCCAAACACATTGGCTTTGCGTTGCATTTTTTTCCCGCAAACACTCCAACGCTTTGGTAAAGGAGAAGCACAGCAGGATGCTAACACACACACACACACACACACACACACACACTTCACACACTTGACACTCCACCCCCCTTTTTATTACACAACAGCGGGCTGATAGATGCTGCGATAGAGAAGCAAAGAATCATGTAAAATTCACTTAGCTGCCACACACACACACACACACACACACACATGGCGGACAAGATTAATAGCATCATAAGTTCTTCCGGGTTTGGGGGTGTCAGCGCCGGCCTCCTCATTGTGCCGAACCATCTCTTAATACATCCCCAGAAATTGAGGTTAAGAGGGGATATTCGGGGGGTTATCTGCCGCCGCCGCCGCCGCCGCGAGATTGATGGTCTTAAGAGGCCGCGTCGTCGTCGTGGCCAAATTCATATGGTAATTCCTCGCCATTGTCCCGCTCTAATCTGAGCGGGACGCGGCCCCCACCCTCCTGTTGAAACCGAGCAGCGCGTCACTTTGTCATCGCCGTCCGCCGCCGCCGCCACCATCGTCGTCGCCGTCCCAAGCGCGCAAATTAAACCCGAGAGGAGGCGTGCGTGTTGTTGATAGGATAGCATCGGGGGCGGGGCCTGCTATGATAGCTCTATAGCGATGTCATTTTTTTATCCGTCTGTTCCGTCTGAGGCAAAAACGCGAGGGCCGCGGATTTTGGACGAACTGGAAACACGGCGTGAACACGCCGGCGCTCAATCCATAAGCGTGCGCACGCCGATCCATACGCGTGAATGGAGATCTCCCATAATAAATGTCTTATCTATATACTTGGTGGATCCATATATCCAGTACATGGTGAGTCGATACTAATGAATCTGAGCCGCCGAGATGGACAGGATGTCTCCTCTGAGAGGGGGAGCAACACACACACACACACACACACTTGCCGGTGTATTGAGAACATAATGCACTCGTTGCATCCTCCCGTTAGCATTAGCGCCACAACAAACTCTTCTCAGCCAACTGCAAATCCCCCCCCCCCCCGTGAGGCGGGCATAATGGATTCTTCCACCTTATCTCACGTCACATCCCAGATTTTACGCATTCCCAGCAAACCGCTTTTCCTGTTTCTGATGTTTTCGTGCAAATTCAGGTAAATTCAATCTTCGCTGCTCAACGGGGTCAAGAAAAATCGGAATATCCGCCTACCGGTGATGTCGGGAAGCAGAAGGGGGCGGCGGCGGCGGCTCGACGTCAGCGTTCCAGATCCAGATCCGAGGTACTCGCCGATGTCGCCATCCCGGCGCCCAGTCCAAGGCCTCCTTGGACTTCTTGGCCTCGTGTTTCCGTGGCTTTTGATTCGCTGTATCGGTGTGACGTTCGCAGGGAACCTTCGTCTCGCCGCAAAGACGTAAACACCCGGCGCTGCACCCAAACAGGAAGCGGCGGCGGGATTTTTCAGCGGCCGTGGCGAGGCGCTCCTCATCTGGGGAAAGAGCAGTGGCTTTGAGTTGGGTATCGCCCGAGCATGTGCACGTGTGTGTGTGTGTGTGTGTGTGTGTGTGTGTGTGGCCTCTCAGAAAAAAAAAAATGCTAGCAAACCCCATTTGGTCAAGATTCTGGTTGGTTCACATCCAGATATCAAGACGGGGTTTTGGGGTTCTCAACCCTGGTGTTTTTGGCTGCTAGCAAACTTGTGCACGTGCACACGCACACACACACACATTTGATTAAGTTGCAGTGATTTCCTCACCAGCGGTCTGATCCGTCACCGACCCAACTATTGACTTCCTGTTACCCGCTGCTGGTGTGCGCACTATTCCTGCCGTGCCGTCCCCTTCCAAGACGTGCACGCGCCCGCGCACGTCACCGTCCGCTCCCTAATCGATACCCGCATTAATCATCCCAAATATCCGCGTGACAAACCGATTATTAATCAGAGTCCGATACGGCGGTAATGAATTTCGTGGGAACGTGGTGGACTCCTTGCGTTCATTAAGTGCTGATGGCTGCTGTAATGACCAACAGAGCGACCTTCCTTCCTTCCTTCCTTCCTTCCTTCCTTCCTTCCTTGCCCTCCCCGGCCGATCATATCGACGCCTTCGCTCCAATAAGCATCTAATGAACATCGCCGGGTGCAGGACCGGCCGACGGCAGGATGATGGATCTGAGGATCATTTACTGGGGTCGGCCCATTTCTCTGGTGGGGATGGGGGGGTCATGAAACCATGACACAGCCCGGACTAGAGAAGGTCAACCTCGCAAGTGGGACTCAAACTCCCCTTCCGCCCCTAAGATATGGGATTAGGTCATTGGAGGACAATTGAAGGAGTTTGACTCGACTAGTACCTTGTACTCACTGGTGGGTAGAGGCAAGACGGAGATCCCCTAGGTGGTCAAAGCCACCTAGGAGGGTTGTGGGAGCAAGGGGTGCAGCTGGTGCCAGAAATACATGTCCTCTTCCAGGGAATGCTTGGAGGGTACCGACCGGTACTTCCAATGATGCCGAAAAGGAGCACAAATCCAGAACATCACTAGACTCATCTTGAGGTGTCTTCTCCTTGTTCCTCCTTCGTCAGGCTGTGGCTTGACCCCAGGTGTGTGAGGGGTCACCTGACTCAAACCCCGCCCCCTTTACGTTTCTTAAAGTGACAAGCTCATGGCTCGAGCCACGTGGTAGCAGTGAGGAGTCAGCAAGGAGCCTGGAACTGGCATCTGGAAGAAGAGCAAAACAGATCCTACCACTGAGGGGGGTCAGGTATGATTATGTGGAGGGGCTCACAGGAAGAGGTAGAACATGCAATCACAGGAACTCCCAGGTCAACTTCTGGACTTGAACCCGGTACCTTCTAAGTCCAAGGTAGGAGTCCGACCCAATGCACCACGAGGACCCCCTGATGTTCCAGCCCTGCACCGGCAACAGATCTCAAGTCCTCCCCAAACCCATCCAGGAGGACCCTAGGAGTAGATCCAAAGCCCTTCTGGGACCCTGGTTCCCAGATCAGTTCCCAAAATCCAGGAGCAGCTTTGAGCCATTTCGGCTCTTGTACTCATGACAAGTCAATGTCAGGAAATGTGTGTGTGTGTGTGTGTGTGTGCAGGTCAGCCCATATTTCCGCCCCTCCATGTTGTGCGATGCCAGCTACTCCCCCCTTCCTGCCCCCCCCAACAGCCTCCAAATTTGCATACAAATGAACATCTAAACGGGCTCAATGACATAATTGACTCGCAATTAGACATTTTTTTCTGAGCCGGTCACTTTGCAGTGGACGGCCCAAGTGCGTGAAATGAGGAGCGACGGACACACACACACACACACGAGAGGAGAGAAAAATGGCTGCTATTTTGCATATTAATGAGAGTCATTAGCTGCTGCTTGGCGATGGCTGACAAGGGGACTTCTGGGTGCCCCGGCCCTCCGTGTCTCACGGGGGGGAAAGTGTCCACTTCAGCGACCGGCGCTAATTGTTTCTGAGCATGTTGTCCGACCGATCATCGTCATCATCACGGGAAATTAGGCCCGTCTCGAGAAGGCGACCCGGGCCGACGGCGAGTTTGGCCTCTCGTGACGACTCCGCGTCGGCTCTTCACTTCCGGCGCTCTGCACCAGCCAGGGAAGTCTGACGAAACTCACTCACGGCGTGAACTTCTGATCACCGTCGCTATTGCGGGTTGAGGAGGAAGCAGGAGGACGATCTGGATGGGGTTGTAGGAGTGCAGCACGAGGCGGAAACAAAAGTCTGACTAATTCTAGGCTTGACTCTCAACTCCCAACATGCTATGTTTTCAACGGGTGTCAGGCCACTTGACCTTCTCCGCTTGGTGGTGATACATCGGAGGAGTCGACATGGTCCAACATCTGCCCACATCTCCACTGTCTACTCCTCTTTCCGGATGGTCCAATCTGACCGGGAGGTCCTCCACCACACCACTGACCAATATCTGTGCCGCCAATCCCGCTCTGGTGTTTGTCTACCAGGTTTCCTTTCATTGTCTTGTTGAAGCTCAACTATCGGTTGCTGATTCGGTCTTAACGGCAACAAAGACTTGTAGCATCAGACATGTCTGATGCTGTCGTAAGTCCAAGACTAGGCAAAGATCTGGCTACACCTGCACCAAGACTGTAAGACAACCAGTTTACATTTAAGGACCAAGGTGATGGCGCTGGAGTGCCCTGGTACTCCAGTAAGACTCCCATAAGACTCCTTCTGACGTCCAGTTTTAAGTCTGCGACAGCAAAAGTCGTGAGGTGTGAGTCCGCCATCGCTTGCTCTTCATCGGGTGTCCCTGAATGCAACAGCGTCCTTTGCCGTTCCCTTCTGCCTTCCTCGACCCTGAACCTCTTTTGCCAGATGTAACCCTACCTCTGATGACCTCCGTGTGGTGATTGGGTATGTCCGCTGCCCAGAGTCATACATCCAGAATAAAACGTAGCTTCCGCTTCTTTGTGGAGCTCCGGAGTATCGGTTTGCTTCAGATTCCGTCCCAGATGTTGGTCCATACATTCCTGGTGGTCCCTTTGCTCCTCCAGATGTTTGGCATCTTCTTACCATCACTCCATTGTTCATTTTGAGTAAGTGTCCCTTGCTGGAGATTGTACAAACTCCTCTCCTTCCTTGATCTCATCATGAAGGGACTCATGCCCTCCCCCTATCTCTGCTTGCCACCGTGTTTTCTTCACATCCAGAAGGTCATCGCGGCACCATCGGCAAATCGGAGGTTGTCAACCCCCTTGACCTCCGACCTCTACCCCTCTCTCGTCCACCTCGCAATCTTTATTCCCTCCCAGAGGACGGGAACCATCGGCCGTCGTCCTCAGTCTCCACCTTCTGCGGCCATGAAGCCAAAACCCCGGCACGACGGCAAGATCCAAACGGTGATGACTTGTACACCTCCACTCAGCATTAGCATTAGCATTAGCATTAGCATTGATTATTCAACAAAGAAAATTCTTTCAAAGCTGCAAACCGTACGTCGCGGAAATAATTGGTCGTGCAGCAGCAAGATGGCCAAAGGGAAAAAAAAAACAATACACAACCAGCAGTTTTCTTTTTACGACACACACACACACACACACACACACACACACATGCGTATATATTCTTTTTCTCTAATTATGGTCGCCGAGGTGCTGGTGTGCTTTTTTACCCCCCCTCAGCTGGAGAGCCTGGCAAGCCGCTCGGCAGCGATCCAGAGATGAGGAGTGTGACAACAAAGCGGCAGCGAAGGACAAGGAGGTATTACCACACACACACACACACACACACACTCTGCACTGTAGTTATGGTCTCGACAGCTTTAGCACCCCCCCCATATTGTAAACAGGGGGGTGGTGACCGCCTCCCCGTGCTTGTTAACATCATCTCCGTCATTCAGCAGACGCCGCACTGTCAGCACCTCGCTGCGCCCCGACACAATCAACATTAACCATGACACACACACACACACACACACATACTGGCAAACTTTGCACAAAACACACACACACTTACCAGTATATTTGTCCATGTGCATGTTGTGATACATCTACACACACACGCATATTAAGATTTATCCACGGATGTACTGTAGATACTGTATGTGTGTGTGTGTGTTTGGGTACATGTATTTAATGACTTGCTCTTGCACACACACACACACACACACACACACACACACAGAGGCATATCTTGGCAGCGCCCCATACAATCAGCATTATCCATGTGAGGTCCTTAATGGGCGTCTCATAAAACCCCGACGACAGCCGCTGCAACCACACACACACACACACGCACACACACACACGTGCACGTGCACACACGGGCGTGCACACCCGTCCGATGTCGCCTCATCCATTGACATGCCACTTGTGCATGAGCAAGGATGGAATTTATCCAAATTCACCTACCTGTCATTTTTAAAGAGGGGGAGGCTGGATGACCGGATTATGTTTGCGGTCCCTGAACGCACCTCACGGGAAGCGCTGATTGATAAATAATAATGTTTTATTTTTATGTGTGTGTGTGTGTGTGTGTGTGTGTGTGTGTGAGGGGGGGGGCGTTTCTAGTTTTCACAGCAACCGCCTCCTCGCGAGTTTGTGCGTTTTTTTTTTTCTGTCGACCTCTCAGAGCGTTGCGTCGGGTCGCTGAAAACACGAAACAATCCGAGAGGTGGTTTGTGCAGCAGAGAGCGTGTGTGTGTGTGTGTGTGTGTGTCTGTGTGTGTGTGTGTGTGTGTGTGTTCAGTAATATTCAAACAAGTTAAACCAGGGGTGTCAAACGTACGGCCCGCGGGCCGGTTCCGGCACGCCAGGTGTTCCAATCCGGCCCATGGAATAAATCTACAACTTATTACAAAAATACATTACAAAATTTCAAAAATACACAAAAATCATGAAGTACTTTTTTTTAAAAAAGTTGTGACATACACCCTCGACTCTGACCCCTCGCTGACCCCTGCTGACCTGCACCCCAAAAAGAAGAAATGAACACACAGATGCACTTCAAGGCTTAGCGGAGTTAAAGATGCTATCAGGTAAAGCTGGTGCCCAGACAACTTCTGTGTGTGTGTGTGTGTGTGTGTGTGTGTGTGTATGGTCACCGGGACATAAAAAGGGTGCACGCCACCCATGTCAGATATGCTGCCCTTTCTGCTAACGGCTCCAGAGGCCACAGAGGCTAACTACCGCGGCCGCCCTCGCGTCTGCACCCCACCGCAACACACACACACACACACACACACATCAATCCTCACACACGCACGTCCACACAGCGGCGGCGGCG
>NC_141308.1:12217500-12295000 GCF_037954325.1 Fistularia commersonii
ACCGCCACATGACCGACGCGCGGAGGGAGAAGATCTTGTATGTTAATCAAGGCGTGATAAATTGTCCGCGCTCATATAAACACGGCCTCTTCACGAGTCCCTTGTGCTTTCCACGCACACACACACACACACACACACACATAACACACACACATATTCACACAGGACAAAAGAGTGGGCGGAGAGGGGAGAATTAATTCTATGAAGTGCGCTGGCAAGGAGACACTGCATGTAGAGGAGTGGGGGGGGCGGAAAGTGTGTGTGTTAGTGTGTGTGTTAGCAACACAACGCGTTACAAAAAGTCATGCAATCACATGCCGATGCTACACGCTCAGCAGGTGTGTGTGTGTGTGTGACACGCAGGGAGACAGAGTGTGTGTCGGTGGCAGTGACATATCTTAATCTGCTTAGTTAGCGGCCAGAGGTCTTTAGCTAACGGATTATCGGCCAGATTTGAGTAATAGACTCCTCATTTAGTTTTAATGTGTTTTGCATGGAGAGCAACTTCCCCTCATCACTCTTCAAGATGAATCGTCTTCGGCCGCCGCCGGATAGAAGAAGAAGAAGAAAGAAAGAAAAAACTTGCGGAGATATTAGTCCGCCGGCCACTACATAAATCATAATGTTTGGCGGGGAAGTAGCGTTAGCCGCTGCGACTCTGACGGCTAACGCTAACCCTTCCGATCGGACGTTTATATCGGCGTGGAGCTGTTAGCTCGCGGCGCTAACTATTAGCATCCGCTACTTCCTGCACACAGGAGAGCTGGAGGGTGCGACTCGGAGGAGAACATGGCGGGATTTTCCCACCCCGTTTCTTTTGACTTCTTCAGTTATAACATTCACACACACACACACACACACACACACACACGTGCGCGTCTCAAGGCGGAGGTCGGAGGACGCCGAACCCGCGGAGATCCTTCAGGTTCCCCTCCGCTTTCAGAGCAACACAAAGAAGAAGAAAAGAAAACTGCTGGGTTTTTGACCTGACAATAAAAAACACAAATGCTGTTAACATGGATGTGACTCTTCAGGATAGTGTTTGCATGAAAGTGTGTGTGTGTGTGTGTGTGTGTGTGTGTGTAGACGGAGAAAGAGATTCCCAACAATTGAATGATTAGTAAAGGCAAGTGCATGTAAACACACACACACACTCCGACAAACAGACGCAGACAAAGCCGCCCTCGACCCACGGCTGCCATCACACACACACACACACACACACACACACACACACACACACACACACACATGACTCGTCCTGTCGGTGTGACATACACAGTTTGTTTGGTAGTTTTAATTTGACAGGGCTCTGGATAGAGCCTGTGAAACATGCACACATGCATACACACACCTACTCCTGCTCAGCCCTGCACACACACACACACACACACACACACACACACACACACCTTTAATTTGACAGCGCTCTAACAAGAGCCTGCTGCTTGTCAAATGTTCTCCGGTGGCAGCGGGGATCCGCAGAGCCGAGGGGGTTCTGTTCAAGGACATCTGTGAGGAAACACACACACACACACACACATGCATGCTTTGAATAGGCTGAGAGAGACAGAGGGGGTTTCCACACACACACACACACACACACACACACACACATATACACACTCCATCTTCCTCTCCCTCCGTCTTTTTTTTCTTCTCCCCTTTATCTGACGTTCCATCGCCTTCCTCGCCTCTTTTGGTCTTAAGTAGCGGGCTGAGGGTCTGAGATAGACCGGGGGGGGATTTTGATGATACCTCCCTGCCTGGTCCAGCACACCGACGCCCCCCCATCACACACACACACACACACACACACACACACATCAATTTCCCCCTCATTCTTCAATCCTAAACACCAGGAGACCTTTTAAAGTTGCTCAAAGGCGGCCGAGACTTTGGTCCCCATTCTCTGGGATTTCAACCCATTGAAAGGTGTGTGTGTGTGTGTGTGTGTGTGTGTGTGAGTGTGTGTGTGTGTGTGTGACCTCCCATGCTGTCTCGGCGCTCGGGCTTCCGCGGGACGCTTTGCTCATTAGGGGAAGAGAGGTCGGCTGGAGTGACTCCTCGCCGGCTCCCTCCGCTCGACTTGATCACACGGCCGGTCCCGCCGAGCCGGGGAAAAGACAGCGTGACACACCTGGCCCTCGAGTGTGTGTGTGTGTGTGTGTGTGTGTGTGTGTGTGTGTGTGTGGGAGAGATAAGGACACACACTCAAGATTAAGAAACGAGGCTGCGGTGGAGACACAGAAGCAGGTTCTGGTGAAAAGGCTGATGGACCCGGAACACACACATCTGAAGGCGCGCCAGTCAAGGATCAATACGTTTTCCAATAACTGATGCTGATCAGAACTATTATAGTTAGTTTTTTATTTTTTTTGAGGGGGGGGAATATCTATTATTATCCTTTTAGCTGTTATTACTTCACAATGCAGGATTTTCAAAATAAATCGTTCTTTTGCAAAGGATTGATTTCATATCTATTGATCGGCCTCCGTCTATCATCCATCAATCTATGAGCACCGCCTGCACTTTGTTAGACAGCAGGGAGCTTGTGCAGAATATGCACGCGCATGTGTGTGTGTGTGTGTGTATGTGTGTGTGTGTGATCCACATGAAAATCACAAAAAATCAAAATGTCAGACTTTGAAGACAAAAACACGATAAAAAAATAAATAGGAGGAGACAGAGATTTGCCATAAGATGCTATTTGATAGCATGTGTCTATGTGTTTGTGTGTGTGTGTGTGTGTGTGTCAGATTTTTTTGAAAAAAAATAGGGAACCTGAGCCGACGATCTAGAAGGCCGGTTCGCCGGGTCGCACCGCAAATGTCAACATGTTCCACGACACAAACATCCAGGAGTGACATTCAAACCCAGACGAGAGGAGGGGCTGGAGGGGCTCTGACAACTTTGCTTTCTTTGTCATGAAAACCGACGGGAGGAAGGAGAAGAACGGGAGGAGGAAGAAAAAGAAGAGGAAGAAGAAGAGAAAGAGGAAGAAGAAGAAGAAGAAGAGGAGGAGGAGGAGGAGGCGAATGCATTTTTCTGAAATCCCTCCCGGCCTTCTCATCTCTGGTGTGTCAGCCCTATTGCGTCAAAAAAAAACAAAAAAAAACAAGGATATCTCCAATCTTGCACACACACAAACATGCATGCATGCACACACACACCCACATGCACATGCATGCACACACACACACATGCATACGCACATGCCTCCCAATACTGCAATTTACCCCTTCATCAACTTGTGAGACTTCATTAACTCCTCGGGGTCATTTTCTTCTAGAGGTGTGTGTGTGTGTGTGTGTGTGTGTGTGTGTGTGTGTGAGGGTCATGACCTCACCCCCCCACCCCCACCCCACCCCCAAGCCCTGCAGGCGCAATTAAAACTCGCTCTCTTGTCCGACGACTCCGACATTCAGGTTTAGAACTACAAGTATGCATTAGAAACTACAAACCGACCTGATAAATGTTTCTGTCCTCCTCTTGTTCTTCTCTACTTTCTTCCATCCCGCGGTTTTTCTCACCTTCATCCTGCCAAAGGTTTGCAATCACGAATCTTCGGATCCGCCCGAAAAGCGAGCTGCACAGTGTGGTGCAATGCTGCCCCCTGCTGGACACATGGTGGAACTGCAGGCGGCGTCTGGGGAACCACGTGACCGCCAGCTGATGACGACATGACATACAATTGGATGGAAAACTACAAATGTCACTGGGGAATGTAGTTTTTTTTCTCTGTAAGGCACTCTGGAAAAAAAAATACAGGGATGTTTTTTTCTGATGTTTTTCTAAATTACAAAAACAATAACTTCCCATATTTTCTGACTTTTAGACTCAAAATTTCCTCGCGTGTCTCACTTAGGAAGTGAAACTGCAAGCTTCCCTTGAGAAGGAAGTGTGGAAATTTAGAAAAAAAAAAAGGGGGAAGGAAATAAAAGAGGAAAAGAAAGAAAAGGGTGGAGCAGCACTGTGGGGACAAATAAGCAGAAATATCATTCCCATGTTATTCGATTTATTTAAAGCTATTATTATATAATTTCAGCTATTAGCATGTAACTGTTAACGCTACTGCCATTATTAGCATCCCTTCAAACCCTTATTTCCTACATTAACATTAACCAGGGAATATTTTTGGAATATTCTTGGAAACAGCTTTGTGATATTCTCCAGATTGTGTTTTGTTTTATATATTTATGTAAATTTACCTCAGAAAAACTGATCGTATTGCAGACAAGCTTTGATCTATAATAATAATACTTAAAGAATTTCCCCCTATGGGGATCAATAAAGTACACCTTAATCCAGATTATTTGGATCAAATAAGAGAGGCAGACCGGCTGGGTAAAAAAACATGGCGAAATAAGTGACGGAGACTCACTGGGCTTCGGGATTTATTGAAGGCACGTCATTAGAAAAGACAGACAACACACACACGCACACACACACACGTACATTCAGTTTAATCAGCGCTTCAAATAAAATGGGAATCCTGAAGGAGGGGGCGTTGCCGGGGAGAACATTTCAAATGTCAAAAGGCAAACAGATTCCAGGTGACGCTTCACTTCGTCACACTCCACTCCCAACGTCACTCCTCTGAACAGCGATAGTCCAGTGTAAGACTTTAGTTTCAGAAGTGCGGACTTTTCCTGATTTTTTTTTTTTTTATTTGTAATTTTTGCTCTAAATTGAACAAAAATGTCATATTTGCACAATCAAATTTGATCAATTTGAGATTGTATTTTTCCAGTGATGTTCTGACTGATTTCCAGTTTTCTGTCCCCGCTGAGTTTGGGATGTGATGGGTCTGTTTTCAGTAAAATACTTCACAGGGTCAGGGGTCGGTGGAACCACACCTGAGAAGTGATTTCCCTCTTTCTGAGCAGTTTTTGTTCTCACCCAGCTGGAAAACGACAGCGTGGTGTTTCGCAACGGCTAAAACCCCCCTCCCTCAAAATAAAGGAAAAGAAACAGGAAGTTACTCTACAGCAGCAGTCCTTTCACAAGAGCTGCCGATCAATCCTGGACCAAAACCAGGCAATGACTGATATGGATTGGGGTTCTTGAGGACTAGTTATAGATATTTCTTACCAGAGGTTCAGCCACTTTCGTTGTTTATCTATTAAGTTACGACTAAAAATCTATTGCTAATTTGCAATCACTTCCCAGTTTTCATTCTGATCAGCTTCTTCCGGTGTGTGGATTACAATGTTCTCACTTAGCGTCGCCCATTCCAGTCCTCCTATCACCAATGATCAGCCACAGCCCTGGTCCGTAAAAACACCGGACTCGCCCTTTCAGTCCCGGGCTGCCGAGAGCCAGGGTGTGGGATGGTTGACTTTCCAGACGTGGACAGGAGGTGCCACTCTGGGCACGAGGAGGGATGGAAAATGCCGCCATCTCCACATGTTAATGTTTGAGAAGCGGGAAAGAAAAAAAAAAAAAAATCTGGGCACCAAAGTGTCATTGGTTGTGAATCCGATGTCTCTTAACGGAATCCGAGCCGTCTGTGTCCACCATGCAGGCGGAGAGGAATTCCAGACATTGGCGGGTGTACTCCTCCGGGAAATCCCTCAAGATGCTGACGTGGGCAGAGGAAAGGAAGTCGTGCCAGTTCACAGGGACTTTTTTCAGCTTCAGGGCGTTGATGAAGAGCTGGACGTCCCTGTGCCGGATCACGCGGTCGGCAGAGGAGTAGAGGAAGGCGTGTGGCCAGACGGGCGGCTGCTCCCTCACCGCGTCGTAGTGGTTCTTATGGATGAATTTAGTCAAGGGGTAAAGCACGATCCGCAGGAGGAAGACAGTCACGGCGAAAAGCGCCAGGAGGACGTACCTTAGAACAGGACTTATTTTAGGGTTGAGGGTGGCTCTGAGGGCACGCAGGGCGCCGAGGACGTTCCCGCTGCCGGGGGCACTGTCCACCACCGCGCCCACCACTAACAGCTGGCTGAACTGCTGGTCGTTGTCCAGGAGCTCCACCATGTAGCGGTATAGCATGAAGCCGCCGTTGCTAAAGACGTGGAAGAAGATGGGGTTGTTCTCCACCTCGTAGTCATAGAGCGTCTCCAGCAGTTTGCGGGCGGTGTTTCGCAGCTGCTTGTAGCCGAACGACTCCGAGATGAAGACGGTCTTCAGTGGTGCCGTGTAGCGGATGGTGACGCAGCCCTGGAAAAAAAAAACAAGGCAGGAATGAGAGGCAGCAAAACATTCAGGAGATTTTCAATAAATATCAAAATATTTTTTTAACACAGAGACCCCTCTGGGAGTCTCCCAGGGGATCAATTAAGTTCTATCCTATGACAGGCAAAATATTTTCTGCTGGTTTTTATGTCCCATCTTGATCAAAAAAAAAAAATTAGTTGATCATTAGGTTTCCTGGAAGACAACGTGTCGTGAAAGGTCCATTTGCAAGACATTTGAAGACCTGCCTTGTTCACTTGGGAATTCAAGGGAATTGGACGGGTCATATTATGCCTTCTGATTCCAAGAATATTATGATTTTGCTATGGCATTAAAGAAATGTTGCTCATTTGTCCTCTGTAACGCACCTTATCCAGCCCAGAGAGACAGATTTCTTTAACTTGATCCATTGATTTATACAATCAATAATCAGCTGTAAATAATGAAAACACAGTTTTGATGCATGCTGTTCATGTGAAATCCCCACAGCACCTGACTTATTTTAATAGTCATCAAATTCATTCTAACTGGCTATTTTTAATAGTGTGGACAAACTAGTGTTGACACATCCGGGTCTTTAGAGAAGAGGAGGAAGTAGCGCTTCCCCGGATGTTGGTGACTTCCGGCGCGGACCTGTTGGTTGTAGATGGAGCTGTACTTGGAGAGGTGCTTGTCCTTGCATCCCGCCCAGCCCAGCAGGATCACCACCGGCTCCTTTGTCCCACGCCAATGGAGCCCTGAAAGCGACACACGTTATTTAACTTATTAAAATCAGTGGAAGCGAACGTCGGCTATGTTATACTAAGCTAGGCTAAAGACGAGCGGTCGCCGATTTAGTGCCGATTCATTGTACGTTAGCCTGGTAGCTAGGCTAACGGAGTCAAGTACAGTACAATGAAAATGATGCTCACCCTGCGTCTCCGCATCTGGAAAGACGATGTTGTAGTCCATTTCATCCTCCGCCATTTCTCTAGAAAGCTATAACAAAACGAAACAGACAACCCAGACAACACTTCCTAAATTACGGTTGAATAATTGTAAAATGACATAAACGAGTCGCTGGCAGAAGAATAGAGCGCTTCCTGCGTGTAAGACGCACACAACGGACAGGTCACTTCTGCTTTATATGGCTTTCTTCTTCGTGCGATAAAACCGCTAGGTTGAATGAGGCGGTCGGCGCCCCCTAGTGGCCGGGAGGTGCTACTGCACCACTCGATTTGTAAAAATGAAATCAGGTATGTAATGTCATAAAGTGCACAATTATAATTAGAAAGTAATAAATTCCGAGTTCAGGTTAGACTGTAATACACAGCTTAACCTGATTTTTTTTGGGTTTGATTTTAATTAATATGTAAATCGATAGATTCAGTTTCTAGAGTTCTTGAGTTCAAATACATTTGCCATAGAAATGGATTTAAAAACTAAGAGTATTTGGAAGTAACAGCTTATCTCAAGGAAAAACATGACAAGGCAGATCACTTGAGATGATAATGTTACCATTGACGCAAATGTTTCATTTCTGTTTTAAAAAATGACGTTCTCTGAGACCTATGGCTAAAATTCTCTCACACAGCTAAATGAAAATTTATTTCATCTTTTACAGAACGGACTGTCTAAATAAATCTGGCCACTTCAGCCTTACTGCTTCACACTTGTGCACTCCTTATCTTTCTTGAGACCTTAAGACACTTTATAGTCTTCACTTGTTACTTTTACTTAAGACACTTTATAGTTTATTTGCATTTCTTATTTTCCCGTTTTTTTTACTGTTTACACAATTTTCTACTATTACTTATTATTGTTATGTTTTTCTTGTAACTCTAGCACAACAATTTCCTTCGGGATAAATATAGTTGTTCTTATTCTTATTTCACTAAACATTTCACTGACTTTTAAGAAAATGATAATCGACTGTGGAAATGTCTAAAAAGAAAAGTATGCTTTATTTCTAGTGAGACTGGATATATTTTTCCCCATAATTCAAATGAATCAAAACTTGATTTTTTTGTCCTGGATATGACCACTGGAGGGTTCGGTGAGCTGATGGATGGTAAAAACTGAACCTGTGAGCGAAACAACAAGAACTCCAGATGGACGTCAGGGTGAAATCTTATGTTGAGAAGTAGGACTTTAATTCCTGCAGGTGACATTGGAAAAAAGACATCCATAACAAACAAGCGACTTTCCTGAAAAGATGGTAAAAAAAAGCACACATGCGTGATAATTATCTTGTGGGAACAAGATAGGGTGGGGCCGAGCTACTGGCGCCTCCCCCAAACCATCAGCATCTTCTGCACGTGGGCTTTGGACGACTTGGCGAAGGTGCTTTTGACAATGTTGAGCGGCGCCGCTTTGCCGCTGAGGTAGATCTTGTTGACGGAGCCCGGGAGCCACTCCTCCTGCTCCCCTGCCGTGGCGGCGTCGGCGTCCTCCTTCTTGATGGCGGTGCAGGAGAAGGCGAAGATGTAGCCGGTCATGAAGGCGTCGAACCCGGCGCGGTGCGTGCCGGCATCCAGATTCTTCTCAGTCTTAACCCGGAGGTCGGCGTGCTCCGGCTCCTCGCTCCTCCCGGTCCCATCCGTTGCCTCGCCGCTCGGCGCAGAGTTTGTTTTGACGTGGCGGGCCTCGCTCCCCTCCTCCTCCGCCTTTACGCCGCCTCCCCCGTCCATGTCTCCTTCCCCGTCTTCTTGGGCCGCCGTGCCCTGCGGGTCGCCCGCCGCGGCCTCCCGCTCCGCTTCCAGATGAGATTTTTTGCTCTCCGGGGCGCCGTCGCAGACGTACGCGTCTCCCTCCGCTTCCCCCGCCGCCTCCCCGGCTTTCTTCTTCTTCCCACGCGGCCTCTTCCTCTTTTTCCTCTGGCCCTTCTCGTCTTGCAGGATGATGAGGTCGGTGTCGTGGGACTGCGGGCAGTGCGGGCCATTCGGGCACCAGCCGAACGCCTGCGTGGAGAAGACGGGGACGGGGATTATTGGATTTTGAAGGATTTTTTTTTGTTTTGTCCCAGAATTTTTTTTAGTTCAATTGAGATTGAACAGCTCCACTGAACGCCACAGGAGGTCTTTCCTACCTGAGGCGTTCAGACTTTGTAATTCCTCTTCCTTCAACGGAAGGGAATATTCCAGATCAGGTTGGCAGCAAGTTAGGCTATGCAGTGTGTGTGTGTGTAGGTTTGTGTGTCTCTGTCCAAAAAAAAAAAAAAAAAAAAAGCCTTCACTAACCCAAGCTTACTGTTCTGTATATTTCCTGTGCATTGTGTATTTGCAAGTGTATTTGCAGTCCCTATGTCCTCTATTGTAAGTCGCTTTGGATAAAAGCGTCTGCCAAATGTAATGTAATGTAATGTAATATTCAAATCTTTGTACTTTTTAAGACCTTAAAACACTTTACAGCCTTGATTTTGACACTTTATGGTTTTATTTGCGTTTCTTACTCTCCCTCCTTCCCACTATTATTTATTATTGTTATGTTTTACTTGAAACTCTGGCACAACAATTTCCTTCAGGATAAATAAAGTTGTTCTTATTCTAATTCTTAATAATATAATATCAGTGTTACAATAGTGATGAAGATATTAAGATTTGATTGATCCCCATAGGGGAAATTCCTTTGTCTCAGCAGCATAAGTTATAATGTCAAAAAATGAAAAAAAAAAGTAAAATAAATATGAATATAAATATACATAGAGACAAGACAGATGATGATGAGACAACTAAGAGTAATAATAATGATGATAATTATGTTTTAATGATTACTGAATTTTTAAAAAGAAACGTCTTGATAAATAAAGTCGTTCTTATTCTTATTTTTCCCGGTTTCTTTCAAATGAACACGACACGGTTTACTCCGGGTTGATGAGCGAAAAAAGGAAGGTGAGAATGAATGGAAGGAAACAGATGGACAGAAAGTCAGACGGCTGCACTCACGGAGAAGCGCTGGCAGACCTCGGCCTGGGTCTCGGAGGAGGCCACATCAGGACACTCTCTGTAGTCCACGTAGTCGGACATCTTGCCGGCGTACGTGCAGAAGTCCACGTGCACGTGGGCCCCGCCATCGCCGGCGCTCAGCCCGCGACTGTTGTCCAGCTTGCTGGGAGCGGCAGGAGACGGCAAGAGCCGGATAAGATAAGATAAGATAAGATAAGATAAGAAGATAAGAACAACTTTATTAATCCCGAAGGAAATTGTTATGCCAGAGTTACAGAAAATATAACAGTAATAAATAATAAAAAGAAAAGGCAGAATTAGAAATAAAATAAACTATAAACTATAAAGTGTCTCAGTGAAACTATAAAGTGTCTTAGTAAACAAGTGATAAAACTGTGTCTTAGTAACAAGTGAGATAAGGAGTGCACAATAGTATGATAAAGGAAAAATTGTCGTGTACTGTTATGAAATGAAATGTTGCACAGATGAGGGGCTACCTCTGCTGTGTGTGTGTGTGTGTGTGTCGCCGTATGAGAACGCGCTACCCACCACTTCTTGTAGGCGTACTCCAAGTAGGAGGCGGTGAGCCTGAGGTCGAACTCCGTGACGTACTTGGTGTCGTAGATCCCGGCGGGGAACATGTCGCACAGGTCGGCGGTGAACGTTGCCAGGCGCTCGGGCAGGAAGGCGTAGAAGCTCTGCGGTGGAAGGGAGGAGACGGAGGAGACGCCGTCACGGAGAGGAGAGGGGAAAACCGAGCGCGGGTCGGCTCCGGGACGAGGCTTTCACCTGGTACAGGAAGGCGATGTCGATGAGGCCGTTGTGGAGCACGAGGGGCTTCCTGGCGCGCAGCAGCTCGGTGAAGAGCGTCCGGATGTGGACGCCACAGTTGTCCGCTCCTCCCTGCAGGGGGGGGGGGGGGGGAGAAGAGAGGCCGCGACCTTTAACCTTTGATTCTCAGAGGTGTGTCATTTTGTTCCCTTTTGTTCCGGTCGATATCAAACTCCTCCATGCGCTTCCGACGGTTTGTCGTTGTTTCTTCATCATCCGTACCGCTTATGCTGCGCTTGGTTTGGCCGCGTTCACCCCCATCACGCTCTCATCCACGTGCGCGTACCTTGCCGTTGCCCTTGCAGTAGGGGATCCCCCGGGCGTACTGCTTGTTGAAGTCGAAGCCGTGCTGCACCAGGAAGTGGACCGACTGGGGCTCGATCACGTACTCCTCGGAGCACAGCAGGGTCAGGTTGAAAACCTGGACCAGGTACGAGTCCGGAGCCTGCGGAGGGAGACAGTGTGGACAGCGGTCTATATTTTGTCACGGTGTATTCCACAGATTCGATCGATCGATCGCGCAAGAAGCGATTCTGGATATTCATAAACAAAATAAACACCGAGTCAGGATTCCTTTGCAGTCATGCTGCGATTAAAAGTAACTATAATGTTTTATTATAAAGTAATTGTTACTATATCTGACATGTATACATGGATATTCTTCCGGCGCTGTCTGCCTGCCAGAGTTTCTCCTCACCTTAGTATCTCTTTTTCCTAAATTCTCTACTTCTATTTTTCTATTTACTTCTTCTTGCTTTAGTAACAATTTAGTATTCCTCTTCCCTCAGCCGCAGGGAATCTTCAAATCTTTGTACTTAAGACCTTAAAACACTGATAGCCTTAACCTTGACAATTTATATTTTATTGTATTTCTTATTCTCCCTCCTTCCTACTATTATCTATTATTGTTATGTTTTTGCTTGAAACTCTGGCACAACAATTTCGATGTATTTAAAAAGAAGCTGTAGCGCGATGGCCTGATTGTTGTCTTTTCCACCGAATCTCATAATGAAGCATCAACGTCTTCAAACACGGGTTCTCATAAATCTAGGAATACATTTGTCAAATACTCCAGAGTATCTATTATGGTCTGGCTTTGCCCTGTTTCTCCACGCCACCTTGTCTTCCAGCTTCTTGTAGCAGGCGATCCCCAGGGAGAGGACGGAGCGGGAGCGGGCGGCGTGGCAGATGGCCTTGTACCGGTCCTCTATGGACCTGCAAGACAGTGCCGGCAGGCTTAGAGGGGACGGGGGTGGGAATCATCTGCCTCGGAATATTTACGAAGAGACAGAAGCTGTCACTCACTCGGCCAGAAGGGATTTCCTGTTTCCGAGGCCACTCAGCTCCTGAAACAGCGAGGTGAAATCACACATTTAAAGAAGTAATGGCAAAATAGGCGCTCTGGTCCAAAGAGGTGTCATTCAGAATTAGAAACGCACATATATATTTATTCACAGATGCATATGTGATATCAGCCTGCCAAATACATCCTTTTGCTATATTTTAATTCTCTCTTATTTACATTTATACTCATATTTATTTTTATTGTCACTGCTGCACTGCTGTGACAAAATAATTTCCCATATGGGGATCAATAAAGCATATCTTATATTAAATTGGAAAAAAATAATAATGAAATAAATAAATGATAATATTACAATCCAGTGACAGCGAATATCTGTTTTCTTGTTTTTTTTCCAGAGCCCGTCAGACTTTTTATTAAATTAACGTATATTTTGTGCATTAATTAATTCTTTTTTTTTTTTTTTAAGTGAACATAAATAGTATAAACAAATATACATGTGTAAAAATGAACATAGCAAGGTAGAATCGAATGTCAATGAATCAACCGGTGACGAGGGAGCAAAGAACATAAGGACATTGGTTCTGTATGTAATCAGAAGTTTAACAGTGTTAAAGGTTTGTGAGAAATGTTTAATGCTAGACAAAAAAAGAAAGTACAAGAAAATAATTAAATAAATAGATAGATAAATAGAATAAAAATAAATAAATAAATTTGAAAAAAAAAACTTGCAAGGGGAATACAACATCTATTTAACTCAGTGGTTCACAAGAAATCACAGACATCAAACTGTATATTTATTGGTTTTTGGATTTTTCCATAAGTTTTAGGGATTTTTTATATAATTCAAAATTCTTTGTAAAGAACGTAAAATTGGGGGAACACTTTTGCATTCTGTTTTTGTGAATGAAGAACTTGGCCAGGCCTAAAATAACATTGACACATAGTTCATAAAAGTAAACCAAATGTTGTGTCATCTCTTGAGAGGGAAACTGGTGACGATGGAAAATTGTCATGAACCCATTTTTGAGTTTCACCCAAAAGCCCTGTACTTTTTCGCATGAGAAAAATATATGGTCAGTGGTTTCAATGTTGTCTTCACAAAAGGTACAAATATTATCTTCTATATTAAAACGTACCCTCAATAATTCCTTAGATGGATAGATGTCATTCATCATTTTGAAGTGGGTCTCTTTTGCCTTGGGGGGTATGGGTAGAGTCAGATACATAGTTCGCAGCGTGGCAATCGATTCCTTATCAAATTCATTTGAAATATTATTTTTGTTTTGACGTCCGGGGAACAAGTTTTCTGTAATAAATTTCCTGATAAAGGAGTTGCTTCATTTTCTATCCAGAATTGAGATTCCCTGGAGTGATAGTAGGGGTAACTGTGGTTGTATGGTTTGGTGTACATTATATTTTTGGACAGGAATACAAATTGTGGGGGTAGTGCATTGCATAACTTTATGAACTCTAATATGGGAGGGTTAAAGCTGTATTTGGTGCAGAACTGTTCATAGTCTAAAAGACTACCATTGTCATCCATCAAGTCAATTATTGACCATATACCCTTCTCAAACCATTCCTTATGAAATAAGAGATTTGTTGCAATGCAATAAATATCTATTATTCCTTATTATTGAACCATGTGGTGAGAAATTGTGTACATATATCATTTTCCAGAACATAATATTTGTTTATGGGCGTTAATTCATTCATCACTCATCCACTGTCTGCACGCGTTTCCGCACTCAGTGACGCAGACGAGGCTGGAGCCAATCACAACTGTTGTTTGGGGCGGGAGGCGGAGCTTAATCGGGACCGGCTCACCTGTCAATCACAGGGCTCACTTATGGCGGCGTCCAACCATTCACTCTCCCATTCACACATGCGAACCATTTAAAAACGTCGTTTTTACACTTTGGTTGGGTTTTTTTTATTGTTAGCCTACTCTAGCACGTTCCAGTTTGTAGTTCTACATGTATAACGCTCACGCTGTACTGGAACAGTACAACATGCTTTTCTGAAATCGATTTAGATGTGGCGGCAAATGAGGCTCGGTCAGTTTCGGCGTTAGCAAGTTAGCACACACTCACCGTGTCGAGTGCGATGAAGGAGGAGGTCTTGATGGCCACCACCATTGCAGGCCAAAGCTCTTTAAAATTATCATTCTGGACGTCGACGACTGGAACCACGAGAGGAGCCGCCATGGCCGGACCTCCGGGGGGGGAAACACCGCCGGCTCGTCTTTCCAGCCGGCGGGTGCACGTCGGCTAGACACGGGAGTCCAAACAAACAACTTTTTATCAGAAGGATCCGTGTGACTATGTAATGAGTAAATTCTGAATAAATGAGGTTTACGCTATTTCTTTTGGTTGGTGTAAAAGCTGCTTTGGCTGCCGGTAGCTAGCTGCTAGTGGGGTTCCGCTGTAAACAGTTCAACGTGCTCCGCGGGGTCCTGAGACGTGAAATAGGTGGCCACCGAATTAAAAAGCTAGTCATGGAAAAAATGTCACCTCTCCCTTAATTTAATTAAATTGCGATATATAACTTCTAGAGTATGTTTTAAATCATGGCGATCATTTACAGCCTCAATATCACAGTTTGGCGACCACATTCCCCGGGAGTATTTTCGAGCAGGCGTTTACGCCGGCCACACGTAAACATTACGTCATTACACAAAACTGTGGCAGGGAGGGCCGCCATTTTGGCTCAAACAAAGTCAGATGGACTTCATTCGGATGGGATATTTTGAACAAAACGCGTGAAATTCAACATAACGCCTTTTCGGGACATCGCTCCGCTGTGGGTACGACTCACATCCGGCGGGAGGACACATTTTTTTCTGTCTTTTATCCTGCTAAAACGCGATGTTTTAAAAAAACAAGAGTGAGCTCGACCGTCAGCCAAGCTAATCCTGTCAACACTCGCTGGACGTGTGCGTGTGACAGAGTGTGTGTGTGTGTGTGTGTGTGTGTGACATGGGTGGCTGCTCCGCTCCCAACTGCTCCAACTCCACCACGATCGGAAAGCAGCTGTTCCGGTTCCCCAAAGACCCAGTACGGAAGAAGAAATGGGTGGTGAACTGCCGCCGAGACTTCGAACCCACCCCGCACTCCAGGCTCTGCCAGGTGAGTAAACACACCTGGAGAAACACCTGACGAGCCGTGGAGCTCAGGTGGAGCTGGAGGAATCCACCCAACACATGCAGAAAACTACATGAAAATTAGATTCTTCAGATTGAAGGGGAAACTTTTTAAGATTTTCAATGAAAAAGGGGTGATCCTGCATGATGTTTGTGTGTGTGTGTGTGTGTGCTGGAAATAACCCCCTAACTTTGGAACATCTAGTCTGACATGGCCCAAATTCTCCTTCCAGGATCATTTCGAGCAGAGCCAGTTCGAGGAGATCGCCAGGTCCCCGGCCGGGGGGAAGAAGCTGAAGCCCAACGCCATCCCCACCCTCTTCAGCGTCGGGGACCCCCCTTACCCGGCCGTCACCGCCCCCTTCATCCTGCTGCCCCTGAAACCCGAACCCGGTAAACCGAGACCTTTAAATAATTCACCTCCAGCATCAGCTTACGACACGCATTATGACTGACATATAAAAAATAATAATGATTAATGTGATGTCGCGCTCGCAGCGGAGAAGGAGCTGAACTTCGGCGACCACGGCTACGCCCGCCGCACCCCGCTGCTGGGCCTGGAGGGGGAGGAGGCGGAGGGGGCGGCGGCGGATGAGCAGCAGCCTTGCTCGCAGTGCCAGCTCCTCCGCAAGCAGCTGGAGAGGGAGATGCAGCACACGGCGCGGCTGCAGAAAGAGGTGGGGTCGGACTTCGGGGATGGAGTTTTCGCCGTCACGTTTCGCAACGGCTCCGTGTCGACTATTCCCTCGGCCGTGTCTTGCAGGCAGAGGAGATGAAGAAGCGCCTGTATCGGCTGGACCGGATCGAGAGGGGCCTCCAGAACTTCCTGTACGAGGACCAGATCCGCGCCCTGTCCCTGACCAAGCGTTCCCGCCGCGCCGTCTGGTCACCGGAGACCATCCTGAAGGCCAGGAAGATCCGCTGCGCCGTCGGTACCAAGGGCTACGAGTACCTGCGGGAGCTGGGATACCCCCTGCCCTCCTACCGGACCCTCTGTAACCGCCTGGAGACCAAGATCATGGTGACCACCGACATGAGCTGCGAGGAGCTGGCGGAGCTGGGGCTGGGGCTCATGACGGCGTGCGACAGCCCCACGGAGGGTGGCGCCGACAACGACGACGAGGACCTGATGGGGGTTTTGTCCTGATGCCTGCCGTTTGTGGAGGCATCCACGCAAACTCTACTGCGTGTGTGTGTGTTTGTGTGTGTGCAATTCACACACTCACGCACACAACTGCGCTTCAGAAACGTCACAGGTGGCGCCACCTGGTCGTGACGGTAACAAACACACCGCCATAACACGGCTTTCACGGTTGAAGTTCCCCACGTTCACGCCGCGGGTCACTTACACACAACTATTGCTGAACCAGAAATTGTCATTAAAGAATATTTATTGATAAGAAAAGGTCAAATACTTTGAGGTAAAATGGTACTCTGAAGGAGTCGATAACCCGCAAGATCACGTGAAGGGATCATGACACCGAAACTTGCTCAAAGTATCGCCTGAAGTATGTTTGTTGGAAACCATATCATACCATAAGGGCGGCGTTTTTCCCGAACTGGGAAGAAGAACGATAGGAGGGTCACGACGAGGCCTGGTCATGTGACCTCCGGCCTCCTCATGAAATAAAACGGTTCCAACTTGTGTGTGTGTGTGTGTGTGTGTGTGTGTGTGTGTGTGTGTGGACTTTGGGCGAAGCGCAGCTGTTTGTTTTCCAGCAGGTAACCAGACGGGTTACTAGTTAACACTGAAGGACCTGTTTTAGTCAAACACTGATTAGACCGACTGTCCCCCCAGAATGCAGACGAGCCTATCCTTATTTGCCGTTTGATTTGTTTTGGTATCAAGTTAATTTAATCGTGATAGGTGTGATAGGATGCTAACAGCCGCGCCGCTGCCGTTGATCGCAACTTGCCGCTTCATCCGAAGGCGATGCCGCGTGATTCTGCATCACGTGGTGGAGTTCCCGACCCGCGCACGCCAAAGTAAACATTGAGCAGCAATTGGATCAATATCGCAAACAGTAGAGGCCCCGCGACGGTAAACAGGACTAGGGTCGCGGCGGCGGCCGGCTGCTCCTCATGAGGACAGTTAGCTTCTCTGCAAGGACAACAAGCTTCTCAAAGGAGAGCTAGCTGCTCCATGCCGGCACTAAAGTGCACTGTGTGGACTGCTAGCTTGTCCGTGTGAAGAGCTAGCTGCTCTGTGAGGACAGCTAACGTCTACGTGAGGACAACTACCTTCTCCAAGAGCCAGCTGCTTGCCATGAGGCCAGCTGGCCTCTCTACGATGACAACTAGCTAGTCCCTATTAGAACAATTAGCTGCTTTGCTAGCATACCAAGTGGCTCCTTGAGAGGACAACTACCTTTTTTGTAAGGACAGCTAGCTTCCACCTGTGGCAGCAACTAGCTTCTCCACGAGGACAGTTCTCTACTACCTGGGAGGATAACTAGCTACTCTGCTAGGAAAGCTAGCTGCTCCCCACAAAGACAACTAAATGCTCCATGAGGGCAACTAGCTTCTCTACGAGAACTAGCTGCTCCGATAGGATAGCTAGCTGCTTCAGTAGTGCAGCTAACTTTTACATAAAGACAACAATCTGCTCGACGATGATAGCTAGCTTCTCTGTAAGAACAACCAGCTGCTCTGCAATGACAACCGGCTGCTTCACAAGGACAGCTAGCTGCTTTGCCAGGACACCTAGCTCCTATACGACAATAGCCACCTAATAGTAAATATAGTAAATAGTAAATACAAATCCACAAGAGCAGCTAGCTGCTCTGCGTGGTCGACTGCTTTGCAAAGACACCTAGCGCCTACATGAAGGTAGCTAGCTGTTGTTAACAGAGTGTAATGGTTCAGGACAGCATAGAGTGATATTAAGGCTAATTTTAAACATTTTAAATTAATTTCTTACTTTTGAGTGATGATGTAAATATTTTTAAAGGAAAAAAACTCTGAAAGAAATTTCCGCCCAGAAATCTTAAAATATAAAATAAACATAAACAAAGCAAGTAAAATGGGGAAAGCTGGCAACCTTATCGGCGTGTTCGAAAAATAAATATTTCTCTCCTTGATCCCTGGACTTTGTTGTCCAATTTCTCCTCATAGATTCAAAAATTGAGATGCCTTCAGGCGCAGCTCTGGCGTTTTTAGCATCAAATAGCTTGCCAATGCATGCATACATATATATACATTGATATTTTTCTATTTTTTAAATGTGATTCAGCGCCATGGGGTCAGGCCGTGTTTAGTCCCTAAAAAAAAAAAAACACACACACACACACACACACACACACACACGTTTGTTTTGGGGGAAGGGGTGCCTTTAAAAGCAGCAGGGTTCCCCGGAGCGGGTCAGAGGACGGACAGCGACCGAGGTGAGACCTGCCACTTTCTTTACTTTCTAAAAGTAAATAATACACGAGGACTTTTGACACAACTGTCCTACTTTACTGCGAATTCAGCCGATCACCCTTTGGGTAGTAGTTGTGAAAAAAGTACAAAATACAACGTACAAGAATCCTCAGTGATACGGTGTTTAACGATAGCGTGTTGTTTGCTTGACACGAATCATATTTCCAGTGCTTAGTAGCATTATTATTATTATTATCATTACTATCATCGTCATCATCACCATGAATGACCGTCTGTAAAATCGGATTTGATTTATTTTTTAAATATGCAGTTTCTCAAAACGGGGTTCTGTTCGGGGATGGGCGCTAATCTTCCCAACACCCGGTCACCCATTTGACCCGGATCCAAGTCTCAAAGAGATCTGCCGGGATCTTGACGATTCCCGAGCTTTGACCCGGCGCTCTCCAGATTAAGCGGAGGAGGATTTGTGCACGTGAGGAGCGCTCGGTCACACGCATATCACCTTTTCCCTCCCCCCCTGCAGCCGGGGGGAGCGATGCTCCCTCTGTTGTTGCTGTGCGTTTGCGCGGCCCTGCCGGCGCCCCTGCGCGCCACGCAGGCCTCCCTGCTGGTGGAGGCCGAGGACGCCGGGTCGCGGATTTGCAAACCCGCCCCCTACTGGCACATCAACGGACGCGCGCCCATGGCGGAGCGGCGGGGGCTCGTAACGGTGGTGGCGCTGCTGAAGGCCAGCTGACAGTTCTGCCTCACCCAGGCCGCCAAGTAAGAACATCATCCGGCGAGCGCGTGACGGGAACCCCCGGTGCGTTCTGACCCCGTCCTCCACCCCCTCTAGGATCGGAGGCCTGCGTGAGCGGCTGAGCCGCAGCAACCTGACCGACGTGTCCTTCATGATCGTGAACGAGCGCGAGCCCTGGTCCAGGTTCATGTACTGGGAGCTGCAGAGGAAGGCGCCCAGCGACGTGCCCGTCTACCAGCAGGCCGTGCTGCAGAGCGACGTGTGGGAGGTCCTGGACGGCGACAAGGACGACTTCCTGGTTTACGATAGGTAGGGCTGCGCCGCCGCGGCGCCGGAGGGGGGAAACGCTACGGGGTGGTAAATACTCGCTCCCGTCTTCTGCAGGTGTGGCCTCCTCACCTTCCACATCGTGCTGCCCTACAGCTCCCTGGACTTCCCCTACGTGGAGGCCGCTGTCAGAGCCACGTACCTCAAAAACATCTGCAACTGCACTGTGAGTCAGTCGCGAAAACGTACCAAAACAATCAATCCAGCAAGAAACAACACAAGATAATACCACTTACTATACTAGTGTAATATAGCTTAATATAGCACTTTATAGCCTTGACTTTGACACTTTATGGCTTTATTTGTATTTCTTAGTCTCCCTCCTTCCTACTATTATTCATTATTGTTATGTTTTACTTGAAACTCTGGCACAACAATTTCCTTCGGGATAAATAAAGTTGTTCTTATTCTTATTCTTAATAATATAATATCAGTGTTACAATGGTGATGAAGATATTAAGATTTGATTGATCCCCATAGGGGAAATTCATTTGTCTGAGCAGCATAAGTTATAATGTCAAAAAATGAAAAAAAATGTTAAAAAAATTAGAATATAAATATAAATAGAGACAATAAATGTGAATATAAATATAAATAGAGACAAGACAGATGATGATGAGACAACTAAGAGTAATAATAATGATTATAATTATGTTTTAATAATTACTGAATTAAAAAAACATCTTTATGAAAAATTAATTTGTTATAAAATTCATAAATATTCAAAGATATTTAACATGTCATCATAAAAAATGTTATTTTTTTACAATAATTATATTTTTGCCGAATCAACTCCTTATATAACAAATGGCTCGATTGTTTGTGTTTTCTGAAAAACCTGAAAGAATGTGATGGCATATAAAAATACAAAAATATGAACACGTAAATTCTTTAAAAACTACATGTTATGTATTTTAATATTAGCTCATTTATGGATATTTTAAAAAATATAGTATATATGTTGTAAAATCAATTCAACCAGCTTCCAACCAGAAACAGGCAGCATGTTGAGAGAGCGTTTATAACCATGCAGGACGATCAAATCCAGTCTGGCGGCCACAACGCCACGGCGCCCGGCGGCGGCGGCGGCCAGGCCACGCCGTTACCCACAATCCCGCTGCCGGAGCAGGGAGCGACCGCCGCCACGGTGGGCGACCATCGCCACCGCCGTCAACCTCACCATCATCGCCACGGTGAGCCGGGGGAGACCAGCACCGCGGACGCTCTTCATCACCACCTTCATCTCGGATCTGATAATTAATGAACGTCGCAGTGTGTGTTTGTGAGTGTGTTCTAGTTTAATGGCTGACTAGCAGGGAGGGGGAAGGCGCTCCGAGCCCAGCGGGGAGCGCCGCTACGTCCGCCTCGCCTCCTCCCGTTAATGAAGCCCCCGGTGTTCAACCTGCCTGCAGGGGGCCGGGGGCGGACGCATGTGGAGACGGCGGCGAGGTGGGCGGAGCCTCTCCGCTGCCCTGTTCCTGCTTCTTTCGCCATAAAGTGCATCGCGCAATAACAGCTGCGTTACGCCGTTTTTAAGAAATAAACCACTTAAATCCGACGTGCTCCGACATACTTCCTTCTTATAAATAAATGAAACATTGTGTAATAAAAGAACGCCACTAATGCGTTCACTGTATTTTGTATTTATCTCACACATTTAAATGTGTAATGAAGTTTTGGCCACGTAACCCTCTCAGAGTTGGCACAATAATACCCTTAACAAAGAAAGGGTTTAGCCTGTAGCTCCATATGTCACACACACACACCTCTAACACACACACACACACAGGTGGATTACCTCGGACGCTGCTTCAAACACACATGCCAGGAGATGGGACAGCACTACTTGTAACAAGCGGAAGGAGCTGTGGAGAAGAAAAGGAAAAAAAATGGAGGTAAAGTGACGATGACGCTACATGTTGTCGGATTTCAAACTCGCAACCCCCTCCACACACACACACACGCACACACACACACACACATCGGCGTGTTTCGAACAGACTGGAAATTCTACAGGTCACACACTCTTGTGTGTACATCTATATATGTGTGTGTGTGTGTGTGTGTGTGTTCAATGTTGATGTCTTACTAAATATTATGATCCTACCTTCTCCTACCCAATTATCTTAAAACACAAAATATCGGTATCCTATAATAATAATAATAATAATAATAATAATAATGATGTTATCAGAGCCAGTTTTGATTTTTTTATTTAAAAATAAGAAGCAAATTATCAATACATTTAACTTGTTTGGGATATTTCAGGGATATTTCACTGACCTGAAACAATGTGGGATTTTTTTTAGAATTTTTCTTGCTGATAAACTTTAAAAACAACTTATTGCCAAATAGTAACCAAACATTGTTGTGTATATTGTATACACACACACACACACACACACACACATATATATATGCCATATAACAGCATATATACAGCAAGAAAAGCTGAGAGTGAGACTTAAAATGCAAATATAAAAAAATATCAATTGAATTTAAACATAATCAAATTTATTCAAATATATTCTATTAATCAGAAATTAAAAATAAAGTCAAAAATAAACGAGTTAAATGTCATCTGATAAATATGATTCTGGGTGTCAGTAATGGGATGTCAGAGAGCGCGGGTGTGTGTGTGTGTCTGTGTGTGTGTGTCTGTGTGTGTGTGTGTATACAATATACACACACACACAAACACACACACACACACACACACACACACACACACACACACACACACACACACATATATATAAATGTGCCACTTATAACGGCATATATACAGCAAGAGAAGCTGAGAGTGAGACTTAAAATGCAAATATAAAAAAAAATATCATTCGAATTTAAACATAATTAAATTTATTTAAATATATTCTATTAATCAGAAATTAAAAATAAAATCAAAAATAAACAAGTTAAATGTCATCTGATAAATGTGATTCTGGGTGTCAGTAATGGGATGTCAGAGAGCGTGTGTGTGTGTGTGTGTGTGTGTGTGTGTGTGTGTGTGTGTGTGTGTGTGTGTGTGCGTGTCTTGCAGTAGCTAAGCCCCCCCAACCCGCAGGCTAAATCCAAGCTGGGATTTCCTCAGTAAATCTCCACCCGCCTGCCTTCCCCTGTCCTCTGATCGATGTTTAAAAATAAAGAAAATGAAAATCCCCATCCCTCCACCAGCTGGCGTCGTCGGCTCCCCGGGGTCGGGGCCCTCCGCCCTCCGCCCGACCTCGACCCCGGAGAGCGTTTTTGTTTTTTATTCTTTAATTTTTTGAACGAGGGGGCTGTTTAATGTTTCCCACGGATTACAACTGCACTGAGATTGAACTCTCCGCCTGTAATTCCGACCGTGGCCACTAGGTGGCGCAATGCCACTCAAGCCTGCCGTGCATGGGATTATTGGGTGAGATTTTGATGTTTGACATGAAATATACCACATTTACAGAAGCAAATAAACACTCTGACCTTTTTAAATGATTCAAACTAAAGAATACAATGAAAGGGCATCAATTAAGGTCAAATTGATGGAGGTAAATACTTAATAAATAAGGATGGGTGGACATTATATGACAAAAAAGTGGCATAAAATGAAGTAAAAATGCAACGATGGGGTCTCCTCTGCCACAGAGCGGCGCCAAAGCGCCACCGCCGGGCTTAGAAAGCCCACCTCCGCCATTCTGCAGCCGCAGGAAGCGGACGGCAGGTGGCGGCGCTTTCACGCGTCCATCGCGCCCCACCGGCCTCTTCATTAGGCAGCCATTTATCTCCGGGATTATTAGTCATAATCCATTATCGAGAGATACTTCTAGATTAGAGTAGTATAATCCGCCGCATCATAATCCAGATCATCGGCGTCCGTCTTAATCAAATTTGCGTGGGACGCTCTTTCCCTCCCACTCAGGACCTTAAGAGCAGGAGGTGGGATGTTGGACGCTGGATTCCTGAAATAATCCCCGTGGTTGTGTTTTCCACCCCCACCTCAGGGTCTGCAGGTGCCCACCCTCTGGCAGAAAGTCCAGTTATCCTATCAGGCGGCTCTGGAAAATGGAGGTTTGTCAATTCGGAGTTGAATCCACGAATCCGGTTAATGCGTCTCGCCGAAAAAAAAATGTGTTTCGTTCCCCTTTGCGCAGATAGACGGACGGACGACTGGCCGCTGGTCCACTCGCCCGTGCCGGTGGGCTGCATCTTCCTCGGCTACCTGCTGGTGATATGGGCCGGGCCCCGGCTGATGGCGAGGAGGCCGGCCGTGGCCCTCAAGCCCGTCCTGATCGCGTACAACTTGGCCATGGTGTGCCTGTCGGCCTACATGTTCCACGAGGTGAGGGGCGCCCGGAGCGTCTGCTGCACTCTAGAACAGTGATTCTTAACCATAGGGCCCAAACTTGGGCCCCGAGCGCTACCTAGGGGCCCACTATGTAGTGGCGCTAATGCATCAGTCAGTTGTTACTTTAACCAGCTCCATAAATAAGGAGAAGACACTCAGCTCGCTGTAAACAAACAAGATGGAGAAATATTTAAAATGAAAAAATGAAGACGACCCCCCGCCGAAAAGTACATTTTTGCGCAAGTACAATCCCGACTTCATTAAGTACGGCTTCGTAAACGGAGGTAGCGAGGCAGTGCCGAGAGCCCGGTGTGTGGAGTGTGTGTTAACGCTGTCTAACGAAGCACTGAAGCCGTCAAAACTACAGCGGCGCCGAGAGACCGAGCATCCGACGCTTGTGGGGAAGCCGGTGGAATTTTTCAAGAGAAAAGAAGATGCAGATGCAGAAAAGATCGATCGTGTCACTGACTGGCAACTCTAAAAGTGCACTGAAAGCTAGCTAGCTCGTAGCCAGACGCGTGGCACAAAGTAAGAAACCATTCACCATAATTATAAACCTATAGAGTGTATATATACTGCTCAAAAAAATAAAGGGAACACTCGAACAACACAATGTAACTCCTAGTCAATCACACTTGTGTGAAATCATAGTGTCCACTCAGGAAGCAACACAGATTCATTTTGACTTGTTTTAAGGACATGACACCAAAGTTGGATCAGCCTGGAGTTTGTTTTTACACTTTAATTTTGAGTGTGATTCCTAATCCAGACCTCCATGGGTTGATACAATTGATTTCCATCGATCATTTTTGTGTGATTTTGTTGTCAGCACATTCAACTGTGTAAAGAGCAAAGTATTTCATAAGAATATTTCATTCATTTAGATCTAGGATGTGTTTTTTAAGTGTTCCCTTTATTTTTTTGAGCAGTGTATATTAAATAATACATATTAAATAGTATATAATATAATATAATTAATAATAATAAATAATATATATATATCAAAATTATATTGAATGGGCCCTGGGCCACTCTGTACTGAAAAAAATGGGCCTCAGGGTCAGAAAGGTTAAGAACATCCGCCGCGCTAACAAGCCTTTTATTGATCACTATTCGAGAGGTCTGAGCAGTCTGTTGTTGACGTTTTGGGGGATTGCGACGACGCCAAACGCCGGTTGTATTATTAGCATGACGACGTAATAGCGTGACTTTGAAGGCTAACAATAGCACGCGTGTTTTAAACAAACACTCTACTCTCTTATAACATAGCGATGCTATCGTCCGGTGCCCCAGGGTGTCACTGGGAAACGGGAAATTATTTGGATCTAGTGTTTCCTGACCAAAAGGGGCCATTTTTTGTCTCCAGTTTGCGGCGTCTTCTTGGGCCGCCAGGTACAGCCTGCTGTGCCAGCCGGTGGACTACAGTGACAACCCGCTGGCCCTGAGGGTGAGCAGCCTCAACCCAAGAGTCCACATTTTCATAAATAATCACTTCTTCACCTGTTTTTTGGTCTTTTTCCATAGATGGCACGGGTCTGCTGGTGGTTCTACATCTCCAAAGTTCTGGAACTCAGTGACACGGTGAGTGGAGCTTGCCTTAATCCTCAGCAGTAAAGAAAGTCCAAAAACGACATCTCTGTGTTTGCGATGTACAGCTGTTCTTCATCCTGAGGAAGAAGAACAATCAGCTGACGTTCCTGCACGTCTACCATCACGCCACCATGATCTTCAACTGGTGGGCGGGGGTTAAATATGTGGCGGGGGGCCAGTGTGAGTGCCCGTCTCCAGATGACAAAGAGCTGAAGGTCCTCTACGGCCTCCGCCCGAAGCGAAAACAAGGTTCTTTCTGGCCGTGACATTTCAGGTGGCGAAGTCCACGTAGGCCCAGCGTCGCGGGTGTCTGACGGAAACACTGCTGTTGCGGAAACACTACGACAAAGACGTTTTTAAAACTCGTACTTTTCCGTTTTCAAAGAGATGGACGGCTAATTTCTGACCAATCCCACAATTGTTCTCGGATGAGTTCTCGCTTCTCGCGGAGTAGACGCCCTTCAGAATGCACTTTCAGGGTCAACAATATCAATTTGTGTTATTGGAGTATTTGCTGTGTTTTTCTGACGCAAGACTCCGCCCACAGCCTTCCTGATTGGTCTGATCAACTCCCTGGTGCACGTGGTGATGTACCTGTACTACGGCCTGGCGGCGTTTGGGCCCGGCATGAGCAAGTACCTGTGGTGGAAGCGCCACCTCACCACCCTGCAGCTGGTCAGTACCAGCCGGTCAGGCCAGGACCCCATCCTGTAAATGTCTTGGCCATTTCCCAAACTTAGAACAAATCGATTCGTTTTTAAAAATCTTCCTTTCCAAATCCTGCCAACTTAACAGATAGATCAGCAGCACACACAGAGTAACACCACTCCTACAGTAGTAGCAGTATTAGTGGTAGAAATAATAACAATAACAATAATAACAACTACAGATTGAATTAGCTATGAGCTGTAATGTAATTGTACACTGTCCTAATAAACTTCTAAACAAACAAACAAACAAACAAACAAACAATAATAGTAATAATAACAAGCCATGATAGCGTATATGATTATTATTATTATTATTATAACTATAGTAATAATACCCTAACCCTATTGTTATTATTGTTGTTGTTATTATTGATGATGATGATGATGATGATGATGATAATATAATAATAATAATAATAATTATCACAACAACAACAATAATAATAATAATTATTATTATAATAATAGTAATTCTGTAAAGAAAACTTATGGTAATGATAACAAATAATATTTTTTATGAATAAATAAATCTTTACATATTAAAGCTTTAAAAGAAGTTTAAAAATGAGAAATAAATAACCTTAAAATCAGAATACAAGGCGGTGTCAGACTTCTCATTATAGTGAGGAGAATATATTTATCTTTGTTATTGATTAATTTGTGTGAATTATATACTTGTTTGTATGTTATCCTTGGTTCTAATCTAAAACAAAGCAGAGACTGAAACCTCTGGTAGCGGGAAGCTTCTGCAATGCTACGGCGTGAAATCCCTGGATGACGCTTCGTTTTGACGTCATCAATTTGCCGCTAAGCTCCGAGAGCCACGCCGTCGCCGCCACCTCTTCGCGGCCGGCTCTCGGGGTATCCGATGGTCGAATCGGGGTTCATCTGAACGCAAGCGGAGTGTGATTAGCGGCTAATTGTTCTGTGCCGGGCTGCGGCTAACTGCCTCGCCATCTGCTTGGCGTCCACGTCCCCGCCGGGGGAGACAAAGCAAGCCGTTTTGTTTTTTGTTTTTCTTATTTTGTTTTGTTTACGTCTTCGGTAATTCTGCGTCACAGCCGCCGTTATGTAACGCCAACGACCTCGGGGGTGACCCGCCGTGAGTCGGCTGAGGACAGAGAAGAGTGTGTGCATGTGTGTGTGTTTGTCTTGTATGACAAGAGGTAATTATTAGACTGTAAGAGGGGGAGGGGTACGTATATGTGTGTGTGTGTGTGTGTGTGTGTGTGTAATTACAGTTGCAGCATCTATTATGCTGGCTGATACAAACAATGGCCGCCTGTGGCCTGGATTCGGCGCTGCTTCTGTGTGACAGGTGGGTATTGATCCATCTGTGCTTTATAATCTGAGAATAGCGGCCCAGATTTATTCAGATTATTTAGCATCGAAGTGTCATAAACTTTTTCTTCGTTCGAGCTGCTTTGTGTAGATAGATGGGACCCGACTGATTACTTTCTTGAGTCTGGAAGACAGGGCATCCTTTACCTTTCCACTTAATAATTCTATCCTCCTACGCCAATCGCGCCAAAACACAGATCCGCCCGGCAACTTGCGACGTAGCGTCTGGGTCAGGGGTCGGCAACCCGTAACACCAAAAGGGCTATTTGGACCCGGTTTCCTCGGAAAAGAAAACACTGGGAGCCGCAATTGACATCTAAAATAAAGGTACCACTGTATATATTGCTTTTTATTACCTTTACACTTTGTATAAATAAGTGTGTGTAAATTTTATTTATGTAATGAACTCATTTTGAGCTTTGGGCTTTCAGAACGTGTAGCGGAGCCTTGACCTGAATTTTAAAAATAAATCGGGAAAAAATCACTGTGTCAGTAAACAATAAAAAATAAATATATGCAAAATGTCCTCTTTTTTTTTTTACCTGGTTTATGGGACTTCTGCTCCTGAACTTCCGCGCACAGCATCTGCAAATCGGGACTTTACCGGCCTCCGCGAGTGTGACGTTATTTTGAGCGGCGAAAAATAATTAATATAATTTTATTTAATATTTCAAGATAACAATAATCTTCCAACTTAGAACTAAAAGTTAAAAAAAAGGAATTAACACAAATGACATATACTTCAATTAAATATTTATCATTTATTTTCCCAAGCCACTCGGAGCCCCAGTGTAAAGATGAAAGAGCCGCGGGTTGCCGACCTTTGACCTCTGGGGGAAGTTATTTCTGACACAACCTAGAAAACTGGGGATCATTGAGAAACCCCAAGTGGAAACCAGTTTTTTTTAACAGTTTGCATGTTGTTGCTACGCTAGCTAGTTAGCAGTAGCTGGCTGATCCGCGTCAGATTCGCTGCTATTCCACAATCCGCCCGGCAACGTGAAGGAAAAAAAAAAAACATTGTGCATTCCCTCATTGCCAGACATGGGCGAAGGCGCTCCCTCACCTCTCCATCTCCTCCCACGCAGCTCCAGTTCTTCATCGTGACCCTCCACACCACTTACAACCTGTTCGCCGACTGCGATTTCCCGGATTCCATGAACGCGGTGGTGGTGGCGTACTCACTCAGCCTGATCTGCCTCTTCTGCCGCTTCTACTACCGCAGCTACCTGCGGCCCGGGAAGAGCAAGGACACCTAAAGGGATGGAGGACGAGTGTTAAACACATGGTGGGGGAGGACACACACACACACACACACACACACACACACACGTGCTGTTTGTAATGAAACGATACATTTTCCGTGCGATCTAACTGTCTACACACACATGCACACGGCGTATAATTATGTGTTTGGCCCTCTCCATATATTAAGAAGCCATTAACACTTCTGTCATGACTCCCCTCCCCCCACTTGCTATTAAACGTGTCTTTTTAATCACCATTATTTCTCCCCGTCACCTATTGGCTGACTGCTAGGGCCAATTGTCCACCCGCCGCCATTAGCTCACCCTCGCCTTCCGGCCCTCTCCCCGCCTTCAGAGCATCCCCTATTCACCCCCTCCCGGCCCCCCTGGTTTTTCTTTTATTGAATCCCCTCCCCCCATCCCGCCCCTGTGGTCCCCCTGCCCCATCTGTCACCGTGTACTGGTCTAATTGCTTGATTGGATCGAACCCGCTCGCCCCCCCCCACCCCACCCCCATGTGGACGGAAAAAAAAAAAAAACGCAGTGACAACCCGCAGTTGTTTTTCAACGTCAACGTTTTTAATCTATGGTGGCCTATCAGTTGTGAATATCCTCTGTTCTCCACATGAAACACACTGGTGGTGCAGCGTGACACCTGCAGCCCCCCCCAAACCATCCCACACACACACACACACACACACTTTGAAGTGACAGAATCAGAGTTTCAGAGGCAGCAAGCCATTTCAGAGGCAATCAGTGCGGCGCGGCGGCTCGACGGAGGTTCAGAGAATCGCCGTCGTGTGTTTGAGCCCCTCTGACCGACATGAAATGGCACGCAACGTGCGGCAGGGGGCGGAGGGCGGGGCGGCGGCGGCGGCGGCGGACTCTTGACATGGTCGAGCGATCACAACGCCGCCGTGCTCTTTGTGGGATCTCTTAGTTCACAGCAGCGGCGGGGCGTGTTTATTGGAGCAAAAAAGTATTAGCGGTAGACATAATCTGAATGTGGATAAAACCGTCCGCGTCCAGTCAAAAGCGTCGGACACGGGTCACCGTCCTGCCGAAACACCTTCCAGGGTCAAACCGCTAATGCTAAGGCTTTCCCTCCTGGCTCGGGTCACTTCCAGACATGGACCAGAAACTCCGAAATCTAAAAATACAGTAGAATCCTGATTTAAGAATTGAATTCAGAGCCTGGCCGAGCTCAATCTGCTTCTATATCAAATTAAATTTCCCAATTGAAATGAAGTGAAATGCTATTGCTCTGTTCCAGACTCTCTTTTTTTTTGTTATGTGTTTTGAATAAGAAAAACGTACTTTGTAAATAACAAATAGTGTATAAAAAAATAAAAATGCATAATAAAAGTGAATGTAAAGATTAAGTGTGTTTTTCATTTGGCGCTCTATTGCTAAACCTGACTTACTGGCTACTCACTTAATGCTACTGTGTTGTTAAATTTAACTTACACAATCACACTTTATGGCTAAAGATCATTTAGCAACAAAGTGAAAGCAGCTCCTCTTTTGGAAAGTATCAAACCGTCCCCGGCTGGTTTTGAAAATGTCATCCAACGCCTCGTCCGTTGATGTTCCCGTCATTTTCTGCACCAAATTCTCGTAAATGTCTGCTGCTTTTTCACAGATGATTCTTTCCGTCACGGTATCTCACCGACAACAACTTCTCCACCCCTTCACGGACGAGTCCACAACATGAACACCTGGCTCATGTTTTTCGATGAGTTTCGCTGGGCTAACTAGTAGCGGGCGGTGCCTCCCACCGACAGCGGCGGCCACGTCGGAGTCAAACGCTCATCACGCTCGCTCCGAAGTCAGATCTCAGCTCGTATCACATTAAAAAATCCACCGAGCAACAGCTCGTATCTCAGAAGATGTAAGTTGCGAGTACAGTATACCTTGTTTTTTCGCAGGGGTTACGTTCCAAAAAGAACCCATGATAGGCAAAGTCTTTATCTTTTTTTACAATTATTATACAATTAAATACTCTATTATACATTGAAAAGAAAAAAACAAACTATTTTACAGGCTCAATCATTTGTTTCACAAATAAAAGTACTGTACTTTAGAAACGTTTTTTTTTAACAAATAACTTCTGTGCTGTACTGTCAAATAATAATTTTAATCATCAATGTGAACAGAAGGCTTCAAATTGCGGAGATTAGCTCCGCCCACCGCCACCTTATTGCTGCTGCCAAACTTATCGCTGCTGTCGTCCTTATGTTTTTTTCTTCCTTCTTTATGGAACGAACGGAAGATTCATTAATCCCGTAATGCCGACCTACAGCCACATAGCTTTTACCTTCCCTTAGCATGTCCTGAAGGTTAACTTTATCTGTGATAGATAGCATCTTCCGCTGCCTTTTGGGCCCTGCCGCAGGTGCTTTTGTCCCTCCAGAGCGTTTTGTCAACATTATGGGTTTTAGAGAAATTCAAAATTGCAAGAGAATTTGCACGTACGTGATGTAAATTAGGCAAGCTGTTTTACGTACGTGTACATATTAAACTGCAACGTTATTGACGCACAGGTAGAGAAGAAGCGGAGTGACTTTTTAGCCAATCAGAATGCAGAACACAATGCACGATGCAAATCCGTGAAGTAGCGAAACCGTGAAAAGTAAACCGCGTTACAGCGAGGGATCACTGTACTCATAAGTCCAGGTTTCACTGTAAAACAAACTCAGTTTATCAAATATAGAGGCTTCAGAGAGAAAACACATCTGTCGACCCGGATTCTTCTCGCTGCAGGCTAACACATATGGGATTGACAAAGGAAACGTCGCGTTCAGGTCTAGATTAGCAGAACTTTGGGAAGGTGCTAAAGGCCAAAACACAAGGACCGTCACTGCAGGTACCTTGTGCTAGCATCTGTGCTAATCTGATCTTCCGCTGTCCACCGGGAGCTGTTTGAAAGCCCTCCAGATCTCCCATCTGGTCCGACCTGTGGAGGAGTGCTTTTGACACTAGTGTCCATTTGTAGACTAACCGTTAGAAAACCGTGAGTGTGATAATGGTGGACAGAGCACCATCGCGTTCACCAGACCCTGTTCTGCAGCGCTTCCACGTCCACATTACAGCTCCTGTACAATGACCTTAACAGTTTCTGAGCTCCTGTATTTCTATTCAGCGGTGTGCTAAAATTATTTCCCAGGAAACTAGCCAGTGGGTGACACCATTATTCAGAAAGCAGTAAGAAATTTTAAAATTGATACTGCACTGTCCAGAAGGGTTTCAATATACAGACACAACAATGGCTGCATGCCATTTATAGATGACTTTTCTGAAAATACAGAAGAGTATAAATGAATCACAGAAAATAGCTAGCAGATTAATAATGAGCATAAACATTTTAATTTAAGGTATGGTAACAAATCACGGAATACTTTAAGAAAAGGGGTTGCTAGCTCTATGAGTTAACTCTATGCGAAAGAGGAAAAGAACTACAATCCCACAATCCCCGCCCGAATCAATCCCAGAAGTCACGGCGGAAGGACAGCAATATCCGTTTCAGCGGCGTTATTCCTCACCTCGAAGTCCAAGCCCGAAGGGTAGGAGAAGAAAACACTCTTCTTTCTTTCCAGATAACTGTTAAACAAACTGTTTTCGAGTCATTCGTTGATTTAATACGGTGTTACGCGGTTAATGATTCTGATCCTGTAGCTAGCAAACCGGCGAAAGTTCGCGGCTAACATCAGCCTCCACCAATCAGATACGTCGTTGTTGGGTTGGAGGATTGTGGGTAATGTAGTATTTCAGCAATAAAACAATAAAATAATGTTAAAAAAAACAAATAAAAAAAAAGTATAGCAGTTGTTTAATCATGTTTGATAATCGAGTAATTATTGACAAGACTTTTGACTGATGTAGATTTATTTATATTTTTTTCAACCACCATGTAACTTTTATTGTTTTCATTTACATTGTTTCTTTTAAATCTGTAATTTGTGTATATGTTTTTCTGTATGGTGTCCTTGAGTGTCGAGTAAGGTGCCGTAAATACAATGTATCATTATTATTATTATTATCATTATCATTATCATTATTATTATTATTTAATCACTTGATTTCACTTGACAATCACTCCTGAGTGGCTTTGAGTGTTAAAACAACAACAACAACAACAACAAGAATAATTTTCAATAAATCTATCACAAGACTGCAGTGATGGTTTGTTCCAGCCGCCGGTCACGGGTGTCCATCAGTGAAATGATGGCTTCAATTAAGAGGCGTTTTGTTTGCGAGCGGCTCAATGTCGGGTCTCCATGGCAACGATGTTTTTGGCCGCAGTCAGGCGGTAATTGATAATCAGGTTAGAGGGAAAGGACGGGAACCGGTGCGATGGACGGATATTTGTCCAGGATGGGGGGGTTTGAGTATAAGAGGCTGACAAGTGCTGAAGGTGCGCAACACAATGAGGGTTAACAGGAGGAATGCCGGGTGTTTATCTGCGTCCTCAACCAGCTTGACTGCCCTTATCCTGCAAGAGAAGCTACGAAGGCAGTCGAACTCCCCAACCTTTTGATTTGCGACCAAACTGAGCCATGGCCGCCCAATTATATTGTTATATCTCTTATTATAGAGGCCGTACTGTCAAATCCAACTTGAATCCCTTTGGATCTTTGCCGCCGCCATGCTTTCATTGGATTATTTAATCCTGAGACGGATGGGGTTCCGCGTGGTAGTTCAACCCAGACAGCGCAGCGACAGGGATGAATGCCATTCCGGGGTTGATTCCCCAAATTTTCTTGCACCACCTTTTATTGGAACGCCCGTGAGATACTTTTAGCCTTTTTTTTGTTTGCTTGTTTAGTTCTCTCCATTTCGATCCCCAAGATTGTTTATCTACCTTCAGCATTCAATGAAACCACGGGAAAAAAGCGAAATAAACAAAAAAAAATCTGTCCATATCTGCCCATTAATGACTGTTTTAATGGTTGGTGTCTCTAGCCAACAGGAACGTGCAGTCAGGGGAGGCAGGAGAGGCTGTGCCTCACCTGCCAATATTGGAGAGAAAAAAATGTCAAATGAAAAAAAGAAATAAATGGTTATATGTATCAGCGATTTTAGGTATTTTAGGTAAGGTATTTTTCATTTAACTTTGCCAGTCTAAGATGGATTTTCACATTTCCTGTTCAAATACTGAGTAGAGGCGTGCGGTGAGGCTGTCGACTGTCGAGCCTCAATGTTGTTTGGCAATGATGGCTGACTGCTGGCATGCTCTGCAGTAAGCCCACATTACTGTCTCTCCATATGTCGTTATTAAAATATTTAAACACTTTTGCTCGATGATCTGCGTTTCCAATGAAGTGCTATTATTGTTACTAGTTTGTCATGCTGAGCGATCATACGTTACGAAGAGCCACGAAGTGAGGCACGCAGTTCCCCTGCCTCAGGATAGGGGGCGCTCATGATTATAGAGATTCTTCTTGCGACTCTTCGGCTGCAGAATGCCGTGCCTCACCTGCCATGAACCTCACTGCCCGCCATCGGTAGCCAATAGGATCAATTGATTGACCAGGAAGAGGGGCCTCTGGACACTTGGATTTTTTGGACCTTGTCGTTTTAGCTCTTTTAACCCCATTCTCTTCTTGTTTTTTGGTGACCGCTTCCTGGAAACATCCTGCTCAGCGGCTCCCGGCCTGCCAAACATCTGCCCTCTCCTCCCTACATTATTCAAAGCACCGGAGGTACTTGTCTTTCCCCTTTTCTTCTCCTCCCGTCTCCTCTTTCTCGCCGACCGCCTCGCGCCGAACCTCCTCACCTTCCTCCCGCATCCCCGCCACTCACCTTGCGCCCTCTCTCGCGACATCCCCGTCCTTCCTCCCTCCCGTCGGCCGGGTCTCGACGCGCTCCACCTCTTCCTCCCCTTCCCGCCAGACACCCATCGCTCCCCCGCCGCCGGCCGCGGCGGCTCAACCTCTTGACGATTGCCGGGCACATTTCATTTGACACGAAGACAAAGGGCTGAGTACACATGTGGTTTCTCCGCCGGTCCCGTGTAATATGAAATATTAATGCGGGCATAATTTCCCCACCACCGCCACCACCAGCACCAGCATCTCCCCTCCTTGGCGGAGGAGGTGGGGGTTTTGTAATCACCCGTGGCTGCTGCTTCCTTCCCCAAAGGATGGCAGGGCTGTCAGGATGGATTGAGAAACGGTGCAGATAACAACAACAGAACGCTCACTGTTGGCGGCGGCCGTGGCCTATTTCTGTCTCAGTGTTTAATGGTGATATTGGCTCCCCGCCCGACTCGCCCCGGCAGCTCAACCCTGACGGGCCTTTCAAAAGCTAAAGGTGCATCGTTCGGCGGTTTTCCCCCCCGTCCGTCGGCGGTCACGCTCAAATCGGCAGCGATAGACGGGTATTATTAATGCCGGCGGCCCCGAGTTAGTCGAAAAAAATAGATAAATAAATCAGCGCTGCCCTTCTTTTTCATGGCACTGCCATCTTTCGATCGCGTTCACTCGACTTGACGTGCGAGCGGTTGCCAGGGGTAACCAGAAGTACGAGTGACGCAGTCAGAAATGCGGTCTGAAACCCATCGGAGGTCCAGTTGAGCCAACCTTCAACGTCAAGCCGATTTGAAGCAGTCACCGAAAAAAAACGTAGGCGCTGTTTTACAGCTAACACGCTAACAGGCTACCTTATGAGTCGATGTGTTCTGTTGGTTGACTGGGAAATAGAACCGTATGAAAACCCGTGTTTTGTAACAACCGGATGGAAATGGCTAATCAAGTGATATAGAGTTTCCTGCTTTGTCTGGCGCTGTTTTCGGTACTTTGTGCGTTAAGCAACTTTACCTTTCACCCCTCAGCCCTGAGGTGGATTCACAAAATATCAAATTTGGGGTGTGGAGAACCCCAGAACCCTGCCATTAGTCCCTCAAGGAAGTGATTTGCACCAGAAGCCCTTTGCTTCGTCGATGTCGGCACCCTGGGAACGTCTGACGCCCGTCTGACCAATGAGAGAAACGAGGCAGCGCAACCGTCTTCCACCGAGAATACCCCCCCAAAAAACGGCGAAATCCGTGATATCCACCCACAGCCCGTGAGCCTCCCGCCTCCCGAAGGCACAGAAAAATCTGGATGTCCCAGGCAGTCGCCGCTCCGTCCAAACCCCCGGGAGATCCTTCAGCCAGTGCTTGTAGGAGCAGGGCTTTCCTTGTGCTGGTTTGTGTATCCATGCGCCAAATGGGGCGCCCTTAATCCCATCTTTCTGGTTTAGCGGGCGCGTGGGGGATTATTCTCAGACCCCCCTCCCGAAAAAACAGCAATAGGCCTTGTCTTTAGGTGTTTCACCGACTTCCTGCACCTCCTATCTTTGTATCCTGAAGCTGCGACCGGATGTGGGAGCGTAGCGTGCTACACCGTCGTTAGCGTCACCTTTTCCGTGGCGTCGTGGACAACCCTCCCGTCGTGAACGCGCAAAGCGTGTCACGGGAGGATTTCTGCTTTCGACTCGCTCTAAGTCGGATCAGCTCGATCGCAGTGAGAAGGCTGGAGCCGACCTGTTGGACAACCAGCGGGGTCTCCTCCGTGTCGCACCTCGGGGCTAGCGCTAGCTAGCCCGCTAGCGCTGTCCGGTCCGACCAGGAGGGTCGATCACGGTATGTTCCTCTGAGATATCCCGCTGCCAACCGTCAATCTGGATTAAACACGACCATGCCGGGATTTGTCTTCCCACAAACAACTTAAAGAAGATAACGCTAATCAAGATAGCAATCTTAAACCCACGGTCTGCCTCGGTTCCTCTGAAGATTAATTTTCCAATCAGCTAAGTTTGGAGAACGGGGAGAATACCGTGACTGAACGACGCGCTAATACCACCTCCCTCTCAGATTAGCTCACCCCGGCTAACAGTTACACGGTACCATGCTAGCCGGCACGTTTACACGCCGTGCACAAAGTGCTGATTTGGCCACAGGAGGGCAGCACAGCTCCTCTAGTCGGGTCCACAAGAACCAGAACGACAAGACGGGGGACGTTCAAGTGCTTGAAACCGATCCGGGGTGATGTGCGCCTCACTTTCATTTCTACCGCCGTCAGCTTATTCCTTTAAATTGTGTTGCTGTAAGTCCTGCCCTTTCGACATGTACATTTTTTTTTTCTTCTTCTCCTCCGCCGCCGTTAATTACCCGGCATCAGCCTCGGCAAAGTTTAATCCGCGCAGGACACGATCGCTTTGTGAAGCGCGCTCCGTCGCCGCCACTGTAAATTTGCTAACTCGGCCTCGACCGCTAAAGCGCCGCCTTATTCATCATAATAACACTCGGGATAAAAAAAATAGAAGAAAAAGTTTAGTGGACTTGCTGGAGCGGCGGTGGGGGTTGAGGGGACTGCGGCAGAGGAAAGCCACAAATCCACACCTCAGCTCGATCCGCTAAAGACACTTTACATAATCAGGCGGAGACGTGGAATCGCTATCGACCGCCGCGCTGAAGGGAGGACGGCGGATCCCAGGAGATTAGCCAGGAGGCGGTCACATGATGAAATATCGTCCCCTGCATGCGGCACGCCGGCGAGCAGATTCGCGGTTGGATTCCCAACCGTGTGGAGCCTCCATGTTCCCCCTCATGTCTGCGTTGGGGAGGTTTAATAAGCCGTCCAGATACGAGACGTCCTTACATGATGTCTGAGACGAGTCAATGACAAGATGAATGTTTGTCTCTAGGACGTATGAATGAGAGGGTGAACGGGCGAATGTTTCTAGATGATTTGTGAATGAGAGGGTGAATTCTGACTTTTGTCTCTAGGACGTATGAATGAGAGGGTGAATTTTGACTTTTGTCTCGAGGACGTATGAATGAGAGGGTGAACGGGGGAATGTTTCTAGATGATTTGTGAATGAGAGGGTGAATTTTGACTTTTGTCTCTAGGAGGTATGAATGAGAGGGTGAATTTTGACTTTTGTCTCTAGGACATATGAATGAGAGGGTGAATTTTGACTTTTGTCTCCAGAATATATGAATGAGAGGATGAATTTTGACTTTTGTCTCTAGGACGTATGAATGAGAGGGTGAATTTTGACTTTTGTCTCGAGGACGTATGGATGAGAGGGTGAATTTTGACTTGTCTCTAGGATGTATGAATGAGAGGGTGAACGGGCGAATGTTTCTATATGATTTGTGAATGAGAGGGTGAATTTTGACTTTTGTCTCTGGGACGTATGAATGAGAGGGTGAACGGGTGAATGTCTTTATATAACGTGTGAATGAGAGCATGAATGGCTGTTTGTTTATAGGTGAGAAGAACTTTATTTATCCCGAAGGGAATTGTTGTGCCAGAGTTTCAAGCAAAAATATAACAATAGATGATAGTAGGAAGGAGGCAGAATAAGAAATACAATAAAATATAAATTGTCAAGGTTAAGGCTATCAAGTATCAAGTAATATGAATGAAGGGGTGAACGGTTGCATGTCTTGATATGATTAATAAATGAAAGGGTGAATGCTTATATAGGATTTGTGAATGAGAGGGTGAATAGTTTTATGTTTTTATATAACATGCATGAGAGGGTGAATTGTTGTATGACTTAATATTACATGACAGTGAAGGGGCAATTTTTTTTGTTTCTATATGACCTATAAATGAGAGGGTGAACGCTTGTTTGCCCATGTGAGAGTGAATGAGTGAATTTTCCCCTGTTGGAAAGTTTAGCGCTAATTAATGCCATTGAAATGTTCATGACCGGAAAAAATTAAAATGTTTTTTTTTTTTTTTTTTTTTTTGTGAAAGGCTATTTGGCCCTCTCTGGCCTCTGTAGGGCATTTCCATGATGTCGCTCCCCATTATCCACACACTCATCTCTTTGCAGGGTGTAGCATGCAACGATAGCATCGCGCTGAACTTAATCGTTATCGGAGTGCATGTACACGTGTACACACACACACACACACACTCATGCACATGGATGAGACCAGCGTGCACAAACGAGCAAGGTCATAATTTGTCTTCCAAATGTTTAAATCTCTATATTTAACGTTTTATCTTTTGTCTCTTCCCTTCACACTCACTCACTCTATCACACACACACCTCTTTCTCCCTCACACACACACACACAGGCTACAGTTGCATCACTGGTGAATTACCATGCCGTTCCGCGTTATTAAACATGACACTCGGCCTAGATAATGGAGCCTTTCTTCATCTCAATTTGGAAGGCTAATCTTATTGCTTTGATTAGCAGCAGATTCATTTGCATATCAAGGCTTCCCCTCCTTTAATTCCTCCATCACAAATCCCCTCTTTACAGCTGCAGATAAAAGGAATCTATCTATATGTATCTTTCTTTAGAATCTTTTCTTCCCTCTCTCTCTCTCTTTTTCCCGCCGTCCCTTGTTCTTCATTAACTCCGCGTTCGTTTGTTGGCGTTCTCCCCTTCCCACCTCCCAAACCCCCCCTACGTTTTTTTTTTTTTTTTTTTTTTTGGTATTCAGCGCCGTCCTTCCCGCGCTTCCACGGCCGAGGAGGGAGAAAGTAGCAAAGCGTGACTTCATCGACACGTGAGTGAGCGGAGGTTTAATGGGGCGAGAAATTCAAGTTACTTATTATCCAGATTGGAGGCGGAGGTGGAGGGGAGGGGGGGGGTTCTGCAAAAAGCTAAAAGTTACAGCCGGGTATTAAAGTGTAACCATGAGGTGACGGCGTCTGCCATAAACGCCAACGGTTGAACTTTGCACGCTGCACACCGGTGGTTGTTGGACAGTGTGTGAGTGTGTGTGTGTGTGAGTGTGTGTGTGTGTGTGTCGTCCAATGCAAATTCATAACTTTTTGTTTTTGGCACCAAAAGCAGCAAATGTGATATTCAAATTCAGAACTTCAACATATATAGTTATATGTGTATATATATGTGTGTGTGTGTGTGTGTGTGTGTGTGTGTGTGTGTGTGTCGTTCAATGAAAATTCATAACTTTTTTTTGGGCGCCAAAAGCAGCAAATATGGTATTCAAATTCAAAACTGCAACATAGTTGTATATGTATGGATATATATGTGTGTGTGTGTGTGTGTGTGTGTGTGTGTGTGTGTGTGTGTGTGTGTGTGTGTGTGTGCGTGTGTCATCAACTGCAAATTCATAACTTTGTTTTTGGCGCCAAAAGCTGCAAATGTGATATTCAAAATTCAAAACCACAACATACATAGATATTTATATATATGTGTGTGTGTGTGTGTGTCGTCCAATGCAAAAACTTTTTGTTTATGTGTGTGACTTGTTTTAGGGACATTATATCAACGTTGGATCAGCCTGGAGTATATGCACACACACACACACACACACACACACACGCACACACACACACATATATATACATACATCTACATAGGTTGCAGTTTTGAATTTGAATATCACATTTGCCGCTTTTGGCACAGAAAACAAGTTATGAAGTTTCGTTGAACGACACACACACACACACACAACAACACACACACACACACATATATATATATATATATATATATACATATATCAACTTGGGTTGCAGTCGGGAATTTGAATATCACATTTTCCGCTCTTGGCAATGAAAACAAAAAGTTATGAAGCGTCATTGAACAACACACACACACACACACACACACACACACACACACACACTCCTTTCACTTAGAGTTACATGTATATATATATATACACACAAGGTGAATGGTAGTAAAGTCTCTCCAGCCCCCCCTCAACCTGTCAGGATCTGCGTTTGGAAAGAACGGATGCTAATATCATTTTAGCAAGTTTAGCATCGAGCTAAACATCGGTAGAACGACCATGTTTTTTTTTTTTTTTTTTTTTTTTTTTTTTTTTTTTTACACGGTTATTTCGATTCGCCTCCACCGCCAGGGAAAGCAGGTTCTGGGCTCTCGCTTCGGGCCCGTGCTGCTTCCAGGCTGCTCGTGGAGGGAGGCGGAGATCAAAAACGGGGGAGTTCAGGTAGGCGGCTGCCGTTTTCGGTGCCGTTTTCGGAGGCGGAAGGGATACGGCCGGGCGCGATGACGCGCTCGCATCCCTGGTTCAAGCCAAGATCTGCAGGAATCCAGATTTGATCGGACGGTGCGTCCAAACGTGGCTTTCGGTGCGAAAAAATTCGATCACGAAAGTCACCACCTGGATTTTTACCGGAAGGAGCGTCCGGAAGTGGCGCAACATCGACGTCTCCAAAAAAAAAAATTGCAAGGGGGGGGAAAACGAACGTGTGAGATCCGATGAAAAGTGTGTTTGTGCACTTCAGAACAGTGACCTTGTGTGTGTGTGTGTGTGTGTGTGTGTGTGTGTGTGTGTGGGTGTGCGAGGGTGAGAGGGACAGACGAAGAGATAGAGATAGTGGGAGTCTTTTATAGGATGTTGGCCAATACGATGTTTTATGTGTCTATAAAGAGCTCCAAGGCCGAGCTGACTTTTCATGCTTTGGAAAGCACGATTGGCGAAAATGGCCGCATTGTGCGAGACTTCAGTTGAGTGCGGGGAAAGGAAAAAAAAAAAAAAAAAAAAAAGGCTTTTACCCGCTCACAGTTTGTCAGAAGTTGAAAGCCCCCGGTGCTCCAGTCACGCCGTCGCCCTAATTTACCATTTTCCGCCACCAAGAACCGTTATACTGTAATTGCGTTTGTGCCTTTTCCATTTAAAAAGATTGAACAAGTATTGATTTTATTATCTTAAAAGCCGCCCCCTTCCCCAACCCCCCGCCACGTTTCTTCGATTTAACAAGTGCTTTTTGATATTGCGATGGAAATAGTGGCGCCACGATCGGAAGGGGGCGGGGCTTCCCCGGACCGTCACTTTGCGCAAATTCACGCAAATCGTAAGGGGGGGGTTGCGATATTCCGTTTCTTTAGCGTTATGCGACGCATCTGCGAAGTGTTTCACCTCGTAGCATGATGTCATCCGTTAAGTTAGCGTGCGCCGTTAGCATTAGCGGCGGTGGAAAGTCCACGGGTTACTTCCTGGTTCCCAATTTTATAGCGAAGTGTTTGCAACTTTAACAGCTGTTGTTCTATGCATGTTTTTTTGGGGGGGCGCCAATTTAGCCAATCAACACCCCCGGCACAAATGTTGACTTCAGGCCTCACGAGCCACTTCGGAAACATACTTTGAGGGTTCTGTCAAGAGCAAAATGCAGGTGTTGGTCTTCTGGGATTTGCATCTGCGGGTGGATCTAATGGGGTTTCGAGACGCGCGACAGGAAGTCGGGTCCGGCGAGATGCGCCGGCCCATTTCATAGTTTTATTTGGTCCAAGGACGCAGGTATCCAAGTAACTGGGTCTGTTATATTTAGACCGGTTTTTACACAGAACCATCCGGAAAGGACTCCTTTCTGGATGATTGGACCAGCCATCTGTCAGTAACAAACCCAAAGACAGTCAAAGGAAAAGGTTGGAAACTTCTTCTCCAACTTAACGCCGCCACTTCTGCTACGACTGACACTAAAGCTCCTGAGATATTGCTCTGATGTCATGGGTCGGGGAACTAGCATACCATAGTGAAGTGACAAAATCGGTATGCTTCAAGAACAACATTATAAAGGGAGTCAGAACCCGGAGAGAACCCAAGGTTGGAGAACCCATACAAGGCTAACCCTTTAGGCCACTGGACTAGAACCTCGAGCCACTGGGGGTCGCAAGGGAGCCGGATCCCCCCTAACAAGGGACCTTCTTGCAGCCGTCCTTCTACATCAATCCTTTCATCCACTCAATCTCCTGCGTTCATCCCTCACGCCAGCTCAGCATCCACCCCTTCAAGTCGCAGTGATGAACGGCAACGACCTTGATGATCCTCATTAAATATACCACAGATAACAAAGTACTTCAAATGGATGGGCTGCACTGTAAAACCAGGGCTTTTATTTGACTCAGGACAGTAAAATGGGAGGTGTGACCGCCGGCCGGGTTCATCGACCTGAAGGTGAGTTACCAGCCCGCCACGGCGAGCAGTCAGCGTTTTACTCCCTGCCCGGGACTTCAATAAACGCCCCTTTATGCCTTATTGCCCCCTGAAGTCATCATCCTCCGCCGTGATCGCGCTCCGGTGTGGTTGCCATGCAGACGGGAGGCGGGCGGAGGGGTATATAAAGCGTGGCGGCGCCTCGGCCCCGGCACCTTGCCCGACCTCTCAGCTTCCCTCTGCACCTCTGTCCACGGAAAATGGCCTTCGCCGGAAGATGGGAAACCGAAACCCAGGAGGGATACGACGACTTCTGCAAGCTTCTGGGTAAAAACCGGATCGGTTGACGTCCCCGTGGCGACCCCGAGGTCCGACTCCGCTTCTGGTCCCTCCAGGTATCCCTGCCGACATCATCGAGAAGGGCCGCGACTACAAGCTGATCACAGAGGTCACCCAGGACGGTGACACCTTCACCTGGTCCCAGATCTACCCCACCGACGCGAGGGTCACCAACAAGTTCACCGTGGGCAAGGAGTGCGACATGGAGACCATCGGAGGGAAGAAGTTCAAGGTAGGGTAGAAGGTGGGCAGATGGTTGGAGGTCCGGGGCGTCTCACTCACCGGTTTGCTTCCAGGCCACGGTGCACATGGAGGGAAGCAAGCTGAGCGTCACCTTCCCCAACTACCACCATACCTCAGAGATCTGCGGGGGCAAGCTGGTGGAGGTACGTGCTTCAACTCACACGCCTGATAACTTCTGTGTACGTTCAGTCCAGCAACTCCCTGGAATTGAAGACTTCAACTTCTTCTTAGATATGTTTAGAGTCCATTTTTCTACATTTTTTGGAGTGTCCTAGTACCTCATCTACCAGGGGAATTCATACTTGTACTTCTCTTACTCATGATGTAACTCCGGAGGGTGTAGTAGAAGACGTCCTCCTACGTCCTTCGAAGATGTTCTGAAGTTCTGCCTCATGTTTCTAGACCTCCAAGGCCGGGTCGGTGGTGCTGAAGAGAACCAGCAGGAAGCTCTGACCGCCTCTTGACCTTTGACCCCTCCAGCATCTCAGACACACTGTACTGAATAAACTCTAAATGCCACCTCTTTTTCTGGGTCCTTCATACGGTCATGTGTGTGTGTCTTGCTGTAGATTAGTGTGAGATTAGCGGACTTTAAAAAATAATCTGACGCGATTTCATTCAAAATGATTTTTTAAGAGGCCGGATTTAGGGATTTTATTTCATCGGCGCCGCTGGAGATGAGAAGGTCCCCCGGTCGGATTCCCACCTCCCCCCTTTCTTTGTGGACTCCCCATGTTCTCCCTGCATCTGCGTGGGGTTCCTCCAGGTTCTCCGGGTTCCTCCCAAAGTCCAAAAACATGCAGGAGGTGCATTGGAGACCCTAAATTGTCTAGAAAATGAATGTAATTATGCATTCATATAATGTGTTTATCCACTTAAATGAATTAAGAGAAAGAAAACACTCCATATTTACAGACATTTACTTTCTTTTCTTTTTTAATTACATTTATTGTAATTGTTAGCTGCGGGACGGCGTTCCATTGAGGTTTGCTTCTGCTCGGCGTACTTTAAACAGGAAGTGCTTCGATGACAGGAAAACTACTTCCTGTGTGTGACAACTACTTCCTGTCCCGTCTTTTTGGACTTTTTGGATGAAAATGAAGATTTTCATCATTCGAGAGCTAACGGCTCTCGAATTGCGGCGACGTCCGCGCTCGTTCCTGTTACCATGGCGCCAAGCACGCCCATGAACGTTTTACCAAAACATCCCATTACAGATTACGAGGCTCTCGCCGACGTCCCAGCTCCTGTGTCGACACGTGCGCGAGTTCGCGCTCGTTGTTTCGCTGGTCAGCGTGACCGTCATGCAGCTCCGCGTTTAGCAGCGACGATAATCAGCAGCTTCCATGGAAACAAAGTCCAAAGAGACAAAACGGAGCCCAAACAAACCCGGGAGGCGGCGACGTCAGAGACTCCGATCTGTCTGCTGACCTCACGTTGCAGCATTTAAGCCTTTTTTTTTTTTTTTTTGGGTACGTGTCGCCTCGGGCTCCCCCCCGCCGGCCCACCCTACCGCCGGCGGCCATGTTTGTCTAGCCCGTCTCCGCCCGCTGTGCCCACATCCCCTCAGCAACAAATGCGTCTGATTGCTTTTGAAAGCGTAAAAATAACCCCGGTCACTTCACGCGAGCTCTGATTTTGACGGACAGCTCTCCGCGGTGCTCGGATCGGTCGACGTCGCCGCCGCCGTCCTTGACCCCGCCGGTTTCACCTCCGGCTGGCGGTTTTCCTCCGCCGTTTCCGCCTTTCTTTCTCTCTGGCTCGCGTCCAGCCAAACAATAAGTTAATTAAGCAGCTCCCGGGATCATCGCCCCCACGAAAAGCCCTCCTGTCTCCATATTTATATCTGAAGTGCACAGGGAGAAGGTGCAAATCTCGCGGAAAATAGCTAACTAGCTAGCGGGCTAGCACGAGCCTTGACTAGAGAGCGCGGTGACTCAAAAGCCCCCTAACGAAAACCAAAAATAAAACTTTTTTTTCACGTGTGTGTGTGTGTGTGTGTGTGTGTGTGTGTGTGCCGTGGTGATTTCGTTGCGGTAATGAGACATCGCCTCTCGCCGGCGCAATCAAGACCCCCGCACTTCTGGAAAAATTAGGCTTGGAAGGCACCGAGGGTGCGTTACGGCTCGACGCCGTCGCAATCACCGCCGCGATATCGCCTCCTTCCTCCCCACACAAACAGGCCTAATTGGGTGTTCGCCATTAGCCGCCGCGGCGCCGCGCTCTTATTGGCCACTTGGAGGTCAGCGTAGAAGTGGAAGGGACCTGAGATCCTGGAAAAGTCCTCTGAGCAGGTGTCGTTGTTGTTGTTGTTGTTGTTGCGGTTGGAACGTTCCATTCTCGGAGAAAAGCGGGGGGGGGGGACGGTCGAAATGGTTGAGTCTGAGGAGTCCGAGGGAACGTCGGTCGGTTTCCCCCCGGCGTCCTCATACGTGGACCGTGGAAGATCTCACAGCGCCAGAGCGGCGTTCGGCAGGAGCTCGCAGCCGATTGGACGAGACGGACGGGGTATTCCAATTTCTCCAGCTGGGCCTGATAACGGCCGCCGACCGGGGGCGGAGTCGTTTCCCAGAAGCGTCGGGCGGAGGAATGTGTTTTGTCTGGAATCCATGCGGCGGGGCGACATTGTTTTGCGTTTCGGTATCAGTGCCGTCCGTCCTGCCAATTCCCTCTGGTCCCCCCAAAAAATAAAAATAAATAAAAAAATAAAACATCTGGGTCTGAATTCCCGATTTCCAACAGGAAACGCTTTAGTCCAATTTCTTAAACTTCCCGTTTTGAGAGAAAAAGTCGCCCCGGCTTCTCGCGACGAACGCCGCCGCTCCGCTTCCTCTTCATTGTTCTACTTCCTGTCTCTGCTCGCCCCGTCGCCACTCCTCCTCTCGGATTCCACTTCTTCCTCAAACTGGTTTCGGGTCCGACGGCTGAGGTTCTACCTCGTCGGTGTGATTCACCCTCGTCATCGAACGCAGCTCGGACTTACCGGAAGCTTCCTGCGTCATCGGCTTCTCCGACGCTCTCTGGAAGGCGCCGTTAGAGATTTTTTTCGGGAGGGTTGTGAGTTGAGCTTTCGCCTGGATCGCTGTTTTCGGGTCTCGCCGCCAGGGAGGGAGGGGGGGCGTTTTATAAAAAGCGCGATTAGGTGACGGGGTTGACGGGATAATAAAAGAACCCCCAAAGAGCGACGGAGAACACGCCGGGGTGACGCTTCTGATTGGCAAGTCAGACGCTAATGACATGGAATTAGCGTAATAACACCGCTTACACCGGCAATTTGCTCCGAGATCTGCCGTCCCATCGCGAGTCGGTCGGTCTCGGATGGGAAGGAGAACCCCGGGGATGGAGTGGGGGGGGCTCGTGCACGCTCCCCGACGTGCACTCCCTCCGCAACCCATCCATTATAGATACAGCTCGCATATAGACTCCTCAGTCCTGAAGGTCCGGGTCCTCTAATTGCTCTCAGGTCGTCAACAGTGATCACAAGGATGTGTTTATATGCAGATGATAACACGCTTTATGTTGTGGAATTGAATAGATAAGGCGGTCCAATCAAAATGCAGGGATTCCAGCTGAAGATGGAAGGCTGAGAGGGGGGGGCGGAGGTAGGAAGTGGCGACGCTCTTGACATTTCACACCATAAATCCAGAATACACGTCTACTTCCGAGTTCTCCGCTTTGAAAAGGCCACCCCGACGCCTGAGCCGTCATTCAGAATCAATGAGAGCCAGAGGATGGCGAGCGTCGGGAGGGGGCGGAGCCAAAGCTGCAGACGCCAAGACGCCGCTCCCGTCGCAGTATAATTGAACTACGGAAGTGACGACGGCTCGGAAAACACCGTCACGTGACCGGCGTGGATCAGGGAATACGCTGCAACCATAAGAAGCAACATGTAGCCTGTGCTAAGCTACAAATTTGAGGCTATGTCAGGGCTATCCAACACATTTTCACGCTAACAGTACAGTAACCAAATGTAATGTAAAATAGATTTAACTACTCCTTAAGGTTAAATAACTTGAATAAAAATAATGAATAAAAATAACTAAAAATGTATTCCATATTCACATCCAAAATGTTACGTATTTGCATAGATGTAAAAAAAAAAAAAAACTTTTACCAGTTGCTAGCCAGCTAGCTTTCACTGCTGCAGTGTTTTTGGATGCAGCTTTCATGAAAACATTCTACTGCCATTGTAGCTTTTAATTCTTCGACAATTTGTTGTTTTTATGGAAGGCTAACTTTAGCATGCTTAGCCCCGTCTTGTTGCCAAAATGTCGATGTAGATTGTAATCTTTGACAACCGACGCTGCCTCGCAACACAAAAGACCTATATTGACCTCAGGGATTATTTGTACTGTATTTTCACGACTATAAGGCGCACATAAAAGTCCTAGATTTTCTTTAAATTGTGGGCCCTATAATGCAGTGCCGCCTGTGTGTGTTGTCGCTGTAAGGCGGACGTAGTAGAGAACACCATGAGAACGTTACAAGGGGAAGTTTGGGCGTTGATTGTATATAAAAGAACAGGTATGTGCGTTATGCAGAACATTGTTGTTTCAACAACCCTGAAAACATCGCCGACAAACACATCCAGACACATCGCTAACATGGACGAGGTGAGTCGCACTGTGCAGAAGAAGGGGACCAGCATGCTAGCGATACGGTAGCAGCTCCGGGCGAGTTACGCCACAATTTGCCAATGGATTGTAGACGCTCGGGCTAACGTGTCCGCTGGCACCGTTGTTCGAGATCTAGCAAAAGCCGGCATCATTTCCAAGGAGCCGCATGGAAAGTGACTCTGACAGTGAAGAAAGTGAACCTGGTATGTTTGATGGAGATGTAGCGCAGCTGTTCAAATCAGAAACAGAGGATGAGGACTTCCATGGGTTCGATTGATGTGAATTCCAAACTCAGTTTAGCTCCCGCTCTATTTTTAAATACCCACACTTGTATGCTTGTGTGTCTGTTGTCGTTATAAGGCGGACGTAGTAGAGAACACCATGAGAACGTTGAAGGGGAAGCGTGAGCGTGGATTGTATATAAAACCCGCGCCTTATAATCAGGTGCGCCTTATATGTGAGTTAAATACAATAATGGCAAAAATATCTGAGACTGCACCTTTTAGTGCGGTGCGCCTTATGGTCGTGAGAATACGGTATTTCTCAATTCGGCGGGATGCCGTCGCTGTGGTAACATGCATGGGTTTGACTTTTATTTTAAGACGGGCCGCATTTGTCCCGCAGGCCTTGACGTTGACAAATGTACCCAAAATGGATTTTTTCGTTTTCCCACTTCCAGCAAAGATGGCGTTGCTTTCCAGGGGGGGGGGGGGGACAATGCAGACGTCAGACGGCGGCTATGTTTTACACGCGTCGCCACAATGGCGCCCCCTGGTCGAGACCGGGTCGCGTCCGTCATCGTTTGATGTGCGATTTAGGAATGGGGTTTAATTAGTAGCGTGGCCCCCCCGCCCGCCCGCCCGCCCGCCCCGACACGGTTTTCTCTCAAACCTCTTTCTTGTCAAACAAGAAACTCGCCGTCTATTCACCCGCCCGCGGAGGCCCGACTCCTGGTGCCCTTTAGCCCGGGACAGGGCCTCTCCCCGGGGGGACAGTGGCAGCTTTGTTCCCCGTATCATGCCTCGCATTCCCCGGACCTGCCCCGGTTCCCCCTGCGCCGCCGCCGTCCGTCCGTCCGGCCCCTCCGACGTCCGTCGTGACTTCTTGTGCGTCCGTGGCGGGAGAACAAGGCTTCTCTCTGGGGGGGACAGTAGCGGACTTTGTCCCCCCCGCTTTCCCCCTTCTGCTCCCCCTTCTTCATGCCTCGCATTCCCCAGACCCGCCCGGGGTCCCCCCTCGAGGCGCTGGTTCGCCCGACGCCCCCGTTTCCCATTCTCTCGCTGATGTTATCGCTCGTACTGAGTCATCCTCGCCGCTTTCCCTGAACCTGCTGTGGAAAAAAAAAAAAAAAAAAAAAAAAAACCCGTTCCGCTCTCGCTTACGACGCTGTAATAAAGATGCTATTACCGCTATGCTACTGCGCTAGCGCTACATATTTATTTATTCACGTACTAGTTAACATCCATTTCCACTGTAATTTTGCATTGTATCACCTGCACATTTCTACTTGTTCATGATAAAAATAGTAAATTATTCACAGATGTACCATGTACATACTGTTCATTTATGCACCTGCTGCTCTTTTGCACTTCTGGTTAGATGTTGATCTGCATCTGGTTGTACTCGTACAGGTGTAATGGCAATAAAGTTGAGTCTAATCTAATTACAGTGCTATTACACTGCTATTACACTTCTATTACACTGCTATTACACTGCTATTACACTGCATCCTAATTAAATTCAAAGTCATTCACGTGTCAATGCAGGTAGTTTGATACTGATGTTAAAATTGCAGATACCTGTGAGCGCACACACACACACACACACACACATGCATCTGTGAAAAGGGGTGGGTGGGATTACGAGCTAATCCCTGTAAATAAACGTAAAATAACTCAGATTAGACGAGACCAACATTTGCACCCACGTCTAATCCGCCGCTTTCCTGACGCCAAAGCGTCCAGCTCCGGGATCGGGATGGAATCCCAAACACACACACACACACACACCTCAAACTGGTCCAGTGACAGCACCACCCACTGGCCTACACACACACACACACACAAAATAGCTGATCCAGCGGCTGTCTGTACCTACAGCCCACTTCTATTCAGCGCAGAGAAGAGGGGGTGGGGGTCGGGGGGGTCGGGAGGGTTTTTCGGGGGGGGCTGTAATTAAAGATGGCGGCCTTGCCATCGCACAATAGCCCCGCGCAGACAGGGCTTTTTATTGCATGTATTTTTCTCAACAGGAGTGGGCAGTCTACCCTCTGCGCGCATTTAATTGGTTTAACAGCTGGAAAGGAGGAGGACGAAGGGGAGGAGGTGACGGCTGAGGGGTGTGAGGGGGTTAAAAAAAATAAAAAAGGGGGAGATGGAGACAAAACGGTCACGTTTTTCCGGTAGGGAGTGATACCTCGCCGCGCCGCGCGTTGTTTTGGTTAGCGTTAGCGTCCAAGGCGTGGGCACGCTGGCACGTTCCAGCATCGCTGATATTATTTCTTATTTTATTTTCAAAACCAGCATAAGATTAAGAGTGATCTGTTGAAGGAAAAAGAAAATCCGCCTCCCACCTACCGTTGAATGTGTGTGTGTGTGTGTGTGTGTGTGTGTGTGCGCTCGGGTGAATTCAGATGCTGACAAGTGTCTTTGTCTGGCCTCTGCCAATGAGTGAAAACTGGAGCAGAGCCCCGGGGCAAGGTGAGGCCGCCATGCTCCTCCGAGGGCCTCCGCTAATGGAGATCCGGTGTCGGGCCGGCCGGCCGGCCCCGATGGGCCCCGTTTGGGATTAAGCGAATAATCCGGTGTTCCCGGAGGGAGCCGGAGGGGGTATTTCCGCACCGCGTGCTTATTGGTTGTTGCTCGCCGGGGTCGGCGTCAGTGCGCAAGGCCAGGGAAGCTCTAATTTAGCGAGCGCAACACGGGTGCTAATCATCCATTTAGCTCAAACTGGTTTATGTTATCCAACGCACACATCTCGAGCCATGCGTCTCTTTAGCCGCTAATTATGCTAGCTGTCGATGTTTGCTCAGTGGAAACAGGAAGGGCTAGCGGCTACATAGCGATACCGCGAAATAAAAAAAAGTCACGCCGAATGTCAGTGATGTGAAATGCAGTGATGTCATCGCACATCCGCTAGCTGTTCAGCATGAGCTGTTCATAGCTACGTGCGTACATCGCGGCGACACGAGTTGTTAAAATAAAAGATTCACACCGAATGTCTTTATCTCAGTACCCATGAGGTATTTAAGGTCTGATGCTCCCCTCCACTACCTCTTAGCAGCAGACAGATATCATCGCACGTCCGTTAGCTGTTCGCCTTTAGCGGTTCCTAGCTAGCTATGTACCTAGCGAACCCTTAAAATAAAAGATTCGCTTTGAAAGTGTTTACGGCAGGTTCCATGAGGTGTTTAAGGACTATCAAATCAGGTCAGATTTTTTTTTCCTCCCCTCCGAGCTGCACACATATGCATCGCACATACATTAGCTGTTCACAGCTAGCTGTGTTCCTAGCGGCTACACAAGGAGTTGTTAAATTAAAAGATTCACACCGAATGTTTTTATCAGGGGTGCCGCATGACGTTTAAGGACTCTTTAGTCACGTCAGATTTTTCACCTCCACTTTCAGGTGCACACAGATGTCATTGAAAGTCTGTTAGCCGTCCGCTGTTAGCTGCTCATAGCTAGCTGCGTACCTAGCGAGCCCTAAAAATAGAGGAGTTACACTGTGAGTCTTTACGGCAGGTGCCTTTTAGCTGCACATCACTTTGTCGTTAGCCGTTAGCTGTTTTGGCGCGAAGCTTCTCGTCACCAATGAAAGATGGTTGGAGGGCGCTCACAGGCTCCGCCCCCTGCGGCCGCCGTGCGTCCAAGAGTCGGATACTTAGCGGAGGCCCATAGCGGCGGGGAGCGACTGTAAACACGCGGCGGCGTGATGGCGAGGGATTTCCTACGGCTTGGCTCCGCCGAGACCCGGGAGCTTATTTCACACTTCATTTCATTCTAATACCTGGAACAACGGCGAGGAACGCCCACGTGCAGACACACACACACACACACACACACACACACACACACACACACGAACAAGCATCTCATGCACCAGACGAGCAAACACACCGCACATTTTCACATGTGAACACTGGTATCCTCCCCCCCGACACTAATACGTGAGTGAATGTCAAGAGTGACAGGGAGAGCATCCGTGTGTGTGTGTGTGTGTGTGTGTGTGTGTGTGTGTGAGGTAGGCTAACGGTGCCGTTCCGACTGAATAAACCTGAGGAGGATCGGGATCGAAGGATCCGTTTGGGATTGGTTCCTTTCCAGCGAGTTTACGTTGCCTCTCGACCAATCCGGTGCGCCGATGCTCGGCGGTAACAGGGAGGGGGCGGAGCCTATCCCTGCTGTCATGGCGCCACATGCAAATGTTCACCCTCTCATTCAAAGTCAGTTTTTTTGGCAACTTCTCCACATTTCGAGACATTTCTCACAATTCCACAGTGACAGAATTTACAAAATAATAATAATTAAACAGTAAACATTAAAGTATAAGGTATTGAGTTACACATCCAACTATGAAGTACAAATTCACACATCATGATAAAAACAGCTGGCTCTCGCGAACCAAACTTAGGTAACACACTCTCTGACGGGGGGTGTGTGTGTGTGTGTGTGTGTGTGTGTGTGTGCAACACAAAGCAGGATTTTCCTGTGTTTCCACGAGGATGATACGCAGATACGAAGTAGCATAGCAGGAGGTTAGCTTAAAGGACCATTGCTTAAAAGTAAATAAAATGCTTATTAAGTGTTAATAAAAGCATAATAATCATTTTCATGATTTTTTTTTTCTATTATTAACCTTAATAAACGTGACACTGCGAGGTTTATCCATTCATTTCCTGCAGCTGACAACATGTTTGGAGGCGGGGCTTAAGTCACCTGTCAATCACCATGGCAACCAAGCATTCACCCTCTCATTCACACCCATTTAGAAGTCTTTTTCTTCCTGCGCCCCAAAAAACTACTTCCTGTCACCCAAAGACTTATCAGATGACTGCAATTATCGTGTGTGTGTGTGTGTGTGATGAATCACACATGTAGAGTTAATCTAGCTTTGCACTCAGCGACCTGCGATCGTCTGCTTAATCGAATCTGTCGGCCATCTTTAAACGCCGATGATGTGTTATGGCGTCGAACCGCAGTGCTTAGAGGCGTGCGTTCACGGACAGATGCACGGTTGCTAGGATACTGTATCCATCCAATCATAACGCGAAACCATCTGCGCGTTCATTAGGCGGTAAAACATCAGTGTAAGATTACGAGGCATTTGCAGGTAATTTGCCGGAACTACTTTCTCGGGGGCAGGATGTCGCGGACGTTCTCGAAAAATGACGCCGAAGCATCGCCACGGTGATGTAGATTCAGACTCATTGTGAATCCCCGCTCTGCGGCGTGTTAGCGCGACGCTACGCAGAAGCAACTCTTAAAATGCTAATTTTCCCTATGGAATTCAAGTACAGTCGAATCAGAATGTTATGCTAAGTAACTGAAAAATATCTGTGAAGACCAAACAGGTTCTCCTGCTATTGATGCCACCGGTTTCCATGTTTATAAAGCGATACAAAAACACTCGTGTCACACTTAGCACACAGTAACACACACATATTTAAGGTTTTGCGTGGCAGCTGCGTCTGGCCTCCGGGTTATATAAAAAAAAAAACGTCCTGGAACGGTATTTCCCCTTCAACATCGTCCAAACGTTTCCCTTAATTGCACTGTTATTACTGTTTACAGTTGCAGCTTTGAAAACAGAACAAGCCTGATATTGCCAGGTGATCACACACACACACACACACACACACACACACACACACACACACTCAGGCACCAACTACCTCTTGGGTTCATCTAAGGTCACTGATATAGCTTCTGCAGATTGAGTGCTGGCCATCTGGCGCCTACTGTGCGTGTGTGCATGTGTGTGTGCATGTGCATGTGTGTGTGTGTGTGTGTGTGTGTGTGTGTTTGAGGGGAATAATGGTGTATGCGGCCCCGCCCAGGATACCTTCAATGCAGGCAGTGGTCTGGAACTTATGGATCACCTTTCCACCCTTTCCTTGGAGGCACATGCACACACACACACACACACACACACACACGCGGTAAAGGAGTGTGGGACGGCTCGTTGCATTAACAGGATATGGAGGGGAGCGGGCCGGGGCCGCGGCGGGGATGATGATGGAGTGCAACGGCGAGATGGAGCGGTGGGAAGAGGGTGACTGAGGGTGAAATGATGGCTCGGGGCGATGAAGATGGAAGCGAGGAGGAAGCGGAGGAGGAGCGTTTCCTGATTGGACGGTTTTAAAATCTATCATGGAGGACGGCGATTTCACCCGTTCACACACACACACACACACACACACACAGATGCAGGGTGCTAATCAGCTGGAGGTGGGTCGATGCCTTGCTCAAGGGCGTCCCGGCAAGGTGGGAATGAGGGGAGCTACGGCTACACAGAATGCTACGTACCTCCTCCACACACACACATGCATCTGGGGGGTGGGCGTGCACGTATGTGCGAAAACGCCACGCAATTTCTCCGCTTGTCAGATTCCATTTGCCGGACGGCCAAACGTGGAAAATGCATTTCACGGCTCTGATTGGTTAATTACTCTTTGTTTACGTGCACTCGTTTGTCTGTCATCAGAAATCCCATTAGGCTCCGGCGCAGTGATACGGCGCAGACGCACCACACCCGCCGTTCCTCGTCCCCGACGGCGCCGCCGGGAGGCGAGCGAGTGCGTGGAGGAGGCGAGGAGGTCGGGGTGGAAGAGCTGAGGTGAAAGCCGTGTCCGTCTCCAGTCATGGAAAACATGGAAATTAATTTGTTTGTTATCCAAACCGCTTATCTTGCACTTAGGGTTGAGGTGGGAGGGCGGAGCCTATCCTTGCTGTGATTGAGCAAGAGGCGGGGCTCAAAATGGACCAATCACAGGGCTGCATATTGAGACGTACAACCGTTCACCCTGTCATTCACACGTGACAGGGACATGCAAAAATTCATCCTCTCATTCACATTATATAGACATTCACTCTTTTATTCACACGTCTTATAGAGACGTACAAAGTTTTGCAGTGATGTCATTGTTTACATATTCCAGGATGACGTATCGAGCCGATGATGTCATCTCCGTTCACACTTTCACGCCTCTGTTCCTTCACGGGTCAATATGTGTCCGATGATCGGGTCGCAGGAAGCGGGTTGTTTTGTGTTACCATGACGACAATCGACTTTTTTTTTTGTTTTGCTGTCTCCGTGTAGCATTTTGTGCTAACGGGTCATTTCCCAGGTGCTGTAAAACATCGGAGAATCAGGTTTCAAACCTAGAAACCGCAGTTTCAGGACTACATTTCCAGGACTATTATTTATTTTTTGTTTTACAAAAACAAGTATTTTACTCATATTGAAGGTGCTAAAAAGCTATAGTAGCGTTGGTTCTCTTTTAGCTCGAACCGCTACATTTTACGATCTAACCGACTTCCTGTTTCACCAAACAAGTTTCCTTTCGTGACCTAGAAATGAGCAGTGCTTGACTTTTCTGAACCTAATCAATTATTTGTGCCTCAGAAAGAAAAAAAAAACAAACAAAGCGAAACCCGAGTCGTTTCCTCACACACATCTGCTACGTAGCATGTAGCTAACCTTGAACTACAGGGCCGGGGGGGCCACCGCAGCAACCCAGCATGACATTGTGTAAAAGAAGAAAAACCCTCACTTGCAGAAGATTTAGCAATCAAAGGTCACACACACACACACACACACACACACACACACACACTCAGCAAAGACGTCACAAGGCTGAGAGCTTCCCCTTCTCATCTGATCTGCAATGCTAATCCGCCTTATTTGTCTCCCGTCAAAGAACTGTTTATTGCTGATTCCCTCAATACACTTAATGCTGCCTGAATATGCAAAGCAAGGAGAGAGGACCGACACACACACACACACACACACACACACACAGAAAAATACACCAGGTTGTTTTCCAGCAGGCATCATGACCGCTAATGTGAGCACAGCACTGTGTATACACACACACACACCAGGCGAACAATGTCTCCCACTCACACAAGCCATTTGGCCAATATGGTGGCTGATGAGAACATAAGGCTGCTAGGTGTGAAATGAACTAACACACACACACACACACACACACACACACACTTCAAATCACCCCACATCGCCATTAGGGGCAGTGGAACACACATACACACTCCAATCAGCGTCCAATGAGCCTGTTCGGGTGGAGGGGAGGCAGTTGGGTGGAGGCGCCGACAGGATGTTTGAACGCAGCTTCGCCTTTAACGTGCGCGGCCTTTGGGATGGGATGGCGAGCAGCGGCGAGGAGGCGCCACCGGTTCCCCCACACACACACACACCCCCGCCGGTCACTTTTCTATTTCCACAACACAGATTACTCACCGCCAGTGCCACTTTATTACTTTATTATGACGCCTCGCCCCGTAATTCGGGCTACTTCCCCTCCCCGAGAGCCGTGGCGTGATTGGGTGCAGACGCGCAACGGCGTCCGTCATTCCTCGTGGCGGTCAGCTAGCGTTTTAGCTAATGGTCGTCGATGCGGTGATGAGCGGTGATCCGTGGCGGTTGAGGAATGTGAGTGCATGAATCGCAGGTGCTGTTTTTCATATGTTGGCCTGCACGGCGCTAGCGGGGTGTGGCGAGCCTTTAAAATATAAAAAATTGTCTTAAAAATGACAAAAAAAGATCTGGGGGGAGAAAAAAATGGCAGAATGTTTGGGAAAATTTCAGAAAATTGTCTCAAAAAAAGGTGACATTTAAGAAAAAATGAACCTCAAATCATGGGGTTTTGACATTCAAGGATTTTCCAAGAAGGTGCCAAATCGTCAGGTCCTTTCTTTTACACTTCCATTTCCTTTCTGTGAAACAGAATGCCGCAGCGTGCTAGCGGGGTTAGCCTGCTAGCCGGCAACCTTTCAAATATGTCTGAAGCTAGCTGTATAAAAAATAACCATAAATAATGAACCAAAAAAATGATTTCAGGTTTCTGAATCTTCTCTTAGCTTTGCTGACTTTAAAAGTGTACCCTGTACCCAGCTAGCTGGAGTAAGCTAGCTGGAGTAAGCTAGCTGGAGTAAGCTAGCGAAGCTACGTGGAACGTTTTCCATACCAGTACCTGTCATCAGGGTCATGTGACGACTGGCTGAACTCACTTCTGGACGACTTGGAAGAGCGACTGATGCTAATGCTAGGCTGCCACTTAGTGCTAGGCTACCAGCTAGCACCTTTGACAACCCAGGGTTCTCTCCGGGTTCTCGTTTTGGTTTCTCTCTTGGTTCTCCAGGTTCCTCCTTCAGCCCAAAAATCAGTCAGTGGGTCCGCTGAAGACCCTCTGATTGACAGGTGGACGGTCCGGGTCAAACCCCGCCCCCTGTCTCCAACGACAGCCGTGATTGGCTCCAGACAGACCAAAAGGTTTAACCTATTTGCCTCGGCATGTTTGTTTTCGGTTAGCGAGCGAGTCTTTGTTTTAAAGGGTGGAGGTCGCAGCTGATAGCTAGCTCAGCTAGCTCAGTTAGCCTGAGTCAGCTCAACTAGCTTAGCTAGCCGTCAAAGAATCAGCATTAAACCAGGTGTTTGTTTACTGTCTGTGCTTGAACGTCGCTTATCATTTGACTCCTAACACCTGAGAGATGGCGATCAGGAGTGAGCGAAGGCTAACACCGTAGTTTCCGGCGTAGCTCTCAAACCGAGGGTCCGACAGCGAGGGGCCAGTAGGGGGCGCAACATCCCGTGATCGTCACCGTCTACCTTATTTCCTGTCATGGCGTTGAATCGGCACAGCGGCGTCGGTCTCGAACGCGCCCCCGTCGGCCCGGAAAAGGTGACCAGAAGAAGCCGATCCTCCTTTCCACCTCCTCCTCCTCATCCCCCCCCCCCCTCTCTCCACCTCCCACAGTTTGTTTTGCAGCTCTTTTTTCCCATCGGGTGTCCCGCCGAGGAGGCCGAGAGCCTCCACAAAGCCGGATACCCAGAGCGAAGGAGAAAGGAAGAAAATGGAATCAAAAAAAAAAAAAAAAGAAGCGAGAGAGGAGGGGAGGTGCGAAAAGAGAAAGGGAAGTAGAGAAAAGGGGGGGTTGAGGGGTGAGAGGTCGCGGGGGGAGCAGAGAATAGGGGGGAACCGGTAAAGAGCAAGGAGGATATTGAGAAAAGGGGAGGAAAGAAAGGAAGAGAAAGAAGAAGAAGAGGCAGGAGAGAGGATAATGGGAGGAAGACAGGGCCGCTCGGAGGAGGAGGAGGAGGAGATATGGAGGCCGGTGGGTGTCGGGGGGCCGGAGGGCGGGGGGCGGGTTCGACGCAAACAAGAGTCTCCAGCCGAGTAGAAAGGTGGAGAGGAGAAAAGGGGAAGAGACAGACTTGATGAAAAGAAATCAAGCTCCGAATGAAGAGGGAGGGTGAGGGTCTGTTGCCTGGCGATGGTGTGTGTGAGTGTGTATTGTGGCGGATGGAGGGTCATAAGGGGCTGCTAAATGACTTGTGCCACCTCAGCTGGGGAGGAGCCCTTCAGAAAACATCTCATCAGCTGAAAGTGTGTGTGTGTGTGTGTGTGTAATTTGGAGAGGAAGTGTTGTCAGGGACAAAAGGCACGCTCGCCATTTCGCCATACATCGGGTGATTGCGACACACACACATACACACACACGCGCGCGCACAGATGCCGCTATGACATACTGTCCACACACGCACATTGCATTGACTTCCATTCATTATATGAAGCTAACGTGGCGCCGCTAACACAGAGGCGCATTATATGATACGTTATTGTTCTTCTTACCAGCGCGTTGTTGGGCAATAAAGTTCAATTTGATTCGCGATTTAAAAGGACGAGTGGTCACATGCACACACACACATGGAAACATGCAGAAATCACATGGAAACATGCACACACACACACACACGGTAAGCTAAACAGCTAAAATAATAGTGTGGTTTTTCTCGCCTGCTAGCAGTTTTGTTGCTGTTTTTGGACAGTTTCAGTTCTTTTAACTTGCGTGTGATGGTCACTCTCTTCCGTCGCAGGCCGTCTCACACACACACACACACACGCCACTATGACTGTCCACACAAACATTGCATTGACTTCCATTAATTATGTAAAGCTAACGTGGCGCCGCTAACACAGCGGCGCATTATACGATACGTTGATACAGTGACGTGTTGTCGTGCGATAAAGTTCAATTTGATTCGCAATTAAAAAGGAAGAGTGGTCACATGCACACACACACACACACACGCACACACGGAAACATGCACACACACACACGGTAAGCTAAAACACGAAAACAATAATGTGGTTTCATGCCTGCTTGCAATTTTGTTTTCGGACGTTTTTGGTTCCTTTTTTTACTCGACGGAATTTAGTTCCACACACACACACACACACACACACACACACATACACACACACACACACACACACACACACACACAAAACGTGGGTCCAATTGGCAGCCTGTTGACGCCTCGGTGTGGATCTTCACCTCCGTGTCAGGCTGATCTGCGTCTGTCACTCAGGCGCTGCGTTTACATGCCCTTCAGAAATGTGGTAATTCCCGGCTTCCGGTTGCAAACCAGCCCCCCCACTTTCCAGATTTAAGATTTTACACACAATTGAAAAGTTTTATTTTCCAGAGCCGTAGACTTGACGTGAAAGCTAGCTAGGACGCATTTTGAAAATTAGCGGTCGCGGCCCGTCGGTTACGGATTATCGATGGAAAATCATAGGTAGTTCTGGTAATCAAGCTTGATTGCTAGGCTAGCATGCTAGTCGCTCATGCAGTTGTATGTAGCTGCATGCTAACAGCTTTGCTGACTTTAGAAGTGAGAGGGGGTTTACCTGTTAGCTAAAGTGAGCTAGCGAAGCTAAGTGGAACGTTTTCCATACCAGTACCTGTCATCAGGGTCATGTGACGACCACCTGAACTCACTTCTTGACGACTTGGAAGAGCGGCTTAGGCTAATGCTAGGCTACCAGTTAGTGCTAGGCTATCAGTTAGCCCACTTGAGAACCCAGGGTTCTCTCCTATTTCACCTTTGGTGTTCTCACTTGGTTCTCGAGGTTCCTCCTTCATCCCAAACATCAGTTAGCAGGTCCGCTGAAGACCCTCTGATTGACAGGTGGGCGGTCTGGGTCGAATCCCGCCCCCTGTCTCCAACAACAGCCGTGATTGGCTCCAGACAGAGCAAAACATTTGGCCTGTTTTCCTCAGCATGTTTGTTTTTGTGAGTAAGTTAGTCTTTGTTTTAAAGGGTGGAGGTCGCAGCAGACGGCTAGCTCAGCTAGCTCAGTTAGCCTGATTCAGCTGAAATAGCTCAGTGAGCTGGGCTAGCCTAAGTCAGCTCAGCTAGCTTAGCTAGCCATCAAAGAATCATCAGTAAACCAGGTGTTTGTTTACTGTCTGTGCTTGTATAGATCTCATTGTTTGACTCCTAACACTACACACACACACACACACACACACACACACACACACACACACACACAAACACACACACACATTACACTACATGCCTGTTACAGGTGAACACGGATCTCGCTGCTCGGTACACAAATCCTCTTCCTGGTGTGGTGTGGTATGTGTGTGTGCGTGAGCGTGTGTGTGTGTGTGTTTGTGTGTTTTGCACCAAGTGTGTGTGACTGTGTGTGTGTGCGCTGGACAGATACAAACACCAGATGTCTGTTGGACTTGGGTGTGGAGACAAAACAACGCGATCAGCTCCAACTGCTCGCCTGGATGTTGATGGACAGGCCGGGGAAGCCCCGCCCCCTAACCCACCGAGGGGGAAGCCCCGCCCCCTAAACCACCGCCGGTGAGATTTGAACCAGCGCTCCTTCTTCTCTGCTCCACAAAGAGAACCCAAGTGTAGTTTTACACACCAATGCTAACATGCTAACATGCTAAACATCCCTCAGCAGAAGTCGCTCGCAGCAGATCTTCCTCGCCACCCGGCCGCTCGCTGACCCACCGCCGTGCCGGGGGCGTGGGGACGCGCTCGGGGAGAGAGGCTTTTTAATATCATCTCCCGCGACCTCCTGGTCGTAAACGGCCTCCTCCGGGGCTCCTCGGGCTCCTCCGGGGAAACGCTCCGGCACGGGCCGGCCTTTTTTTTTTACAGCGACTCCCCGCATTGAGTCATAATAGCGGGAATCACACACAATGCACCCACCTCCATCTCCACCTCCATCTTCACCTCCACCTCCAGGAGGTGCGTGAAGAAGAGGCTGATTGCCTATTGACTTGATGAGCAACAGGTTGCATCATTATATAATTGTAAATCCCAGAAAGATGGGGTGTAATAGTCCCCCCCCCCCCCGCGACGCTTTTGGTAATTCATCCCTCTCTCCCTCCGTCATTCTATCGCTCCCTTTCACCCTGTTACCCATCAATCTTTTTCCAATTACCTGCTCTATCTATCCGCAAATCCATCATAATCATTTCCATGGTAACGGATTGGCTCCTCCGCCGGCTCCGGCCTATTGTTCGGTGTAATTGAGAGCCAAAAAAAAAAAAAAAAGGAAGAATAAAAGAAGCGCTCTTTGGTGGAGGTGGGAGGAGACTGGAGTTGGATGGCGCCCGGCATGGCGGCGAACCGGCCCTTCCGTCCAACTGCCGCTTTGTTAGCCGTCACGCCGAGATCGTCCGCCCCATTGGTCGGTTCCCGCGAGAAGCTCAAGGTCATTGGACAGCAAACAGGAAGTGTATGGGAGGCGACCATCACCAGAGAACGAAAAGGCGGCCATCTTGTTTTTCGTCCACCAATCACAGACACTGTGGAATTGTTGTCTGGCTTGTTCTTCTTACTTCCTGGTTACATGTTGTTTATCCCGCGTCGTCCAATCACACGCGTCCCCGCCCCTCTGCTCCCTTCGCTCTCGTCCAATCAGCTGCAGGCGCACCTGCTCGTTTAGTTGTTTTGGTCTTCTTGTCTCCTTACCTGGTGTGTGGTGTGTGTGTGTGTGTGTGTGTGTGTGTGTGTGTGTGTGTGTTTTCGGATGCAGTCTGACTGAAGGGCCCAAACGGTGAGGTGTTGATATCATTGAGAAAAATGGCCGCCGTGTAATTTCTCGCTCATTTGGCGTCCAATGGCCTGCGACTCTGGTCTGACAGAACGCCGTCGTCATGGAAACATCCCAGGAGGGGTGGTGGAGGAGGAGGTATGCAAATCTTGCCGTCCGACTGCCGTTTGCTGCAGGACGGGTTCGACTTCACAAGACGAGCGCGCCCGACAGCAACACCACGACCACAGATTTCCTCGCCCCAAACCTGCCTTTTTTTTTTTTTTTCCAAATCACCACATTTTCATTTCCTGTTTTTTTTTTTTGCATTTATTTCCATTTATTTATTTTGCAGATATTTCCAGTCCTACACACAAACACACACACACACAGGCATCTCCAGGACATCTTTGTTTTGACCTTTTATCTAATCAGTCCAGACCTCCTTGTCTTGCAAGGGGGCCCTCACACACACACACACACACACACACTCCCCCTCTCATTTCGCACTCACTCCGATTGAATGTCAATGGAAACTTGTAGTTCGGCCCTAAAAAACTGAGAGAAGGTTCCATGTCTGGGCCCATAAATCTGCTTGAAGAATCAACATTTAACCCGAATGTGTCCTCCAGCCCCAACCCCCTTTGTGTGTGTGTGTGTGTGTGTGTGTGTGTGTATCCACCCCCCCACCCCACTCTGGCCCACGCCATTGAAATGTATGGGCCGCATTATGGTGTGAATTGAATTAGCAGCGCGGTGAGTTTGTTTTATTCACGGGTTGGTGGCGGCGGGGCGGGCGGGGTTGTGGGTGGTGGAGCTCTGTGCAGGCCACGGTGAAGGTGCTCACACATCCAGAGGAGGAGGAGGAGGCGTGAGAAACTGCTTCTGGTTCGAAAGAGCAGGGGTTGACTTAAAAACACACACACACACACACACAGATGCACACTCTCTCGCTTGCGCACTGACTGCGTCAAGCTACAGTTCTGTACCCGCACAGACAGGAAGTGTAGAGGTGTGACTTTCAAAATAAAAGCACCCGAGCAGCCGTTCGATTCAGCGTCGGTGTTTGAAGGTGCTTCTAGAAGTGTTTGCAAAGACCCCCGATCTGCTGGAGGCCCAGACAGGAATAAGGAGGGGCTGCAAAACCCCCGAGAGCCACATTTGGATCTGTCCAGATGGACTTTTCCACACACACACACACACACACATGCACACATAAATAAAGCAGGCCTGGTTTTTGCAGCTCTGGAAACACAGGCCTGAGGAACAAAGAGAGATGAAGCAGAACAGGCTGGGTTGGAGTTGGGGTTGGGGTTGGAAGGGGGGGGCGGTGAGCTCCGGCAAACAGGAGGTGATGAAATATCCACAGCGGAGGGGGAAGCTCGCCAGGGGTGGAGGTGGTGGGAGGCGGCGGGGGGACGACTGGACTCAAGATGTTGGCGAGATGAAAGAGGCGCCGGAGAGCGAGAAAATAAAAGATCAGAAAGCACCTGAGCCGAGAGCTTATTTATTTATTTCCCGGCGGTCGAGGCGCGCCGGGAAAACAGGGGGAATATCAAACAAAGTCATGTCGGGTGAAGATGGGTTTGATTGGTTGGTATTGATTACGGGTGACGCGGCGGCGAAGATAAATACGGTTATTGATAAACGGCGATATCGATCGTTTGTTGGTAAACAGAGGAGAAGGGCTGAAGGGGAGAGGAGTGTGTGTGTGTGTGTGTGTGTGTGTTTGTTGACGTTGCAGGATAATTATCTCCCTCTTGTTATGGCTGACGTGTTTGACTCTGGATCCACAGAAAAAAGGCAAAACACACAACTTAGGTTTTATCGCTAAGATTGAACCCAAAGAAGCAGCTTCTCTTTGGCCGACGGTCTTTGAACGCATCGTTTTGCACCTGTGCAGCGTCCGAGCGCAGGTGAAATGTCAAATAAAGCGCAGAGGGAGGGAATGAGAAGCGGAATTACTATTTTGAAAGTTACTGCAGTACAGCAGCGCAGCAAGAAGGTCCCCGCTTGGATTCCCACCTTTGTGTGCGGAGTCTCCATGTTCTCTCGGTGTCAAACTGTCCAAACACACACTGGAGGTTCAGCGAGACCCTACATTATCTGGATGTGTGAATGAGAGAGCAAATGGTTGTGCATTTCTCTCTGCTACGGTGGAGCGGGTGATTGGGGTTGCAGAGGGAGGGACGTAAACAGTCGCCGTAACAACACGTGAGAACTCCGGTGGCGAGTTATAAATGTTAATGTTATGTTAATATTTATTTTCGGTGTGATTTTGGGGTTGCTGCTGAGAATAACGGGGTGTGGCTTGGCGGTGCAAGGAATTCTGGAAGTGTTCCTGGAAGTGAGCGCAAACAAGTGTTGTGTTACAGGTTCGTGTGGGACGGCTGTGGCAAACAACAGCGATTGTCATTAAACAGACGAATACAATGAATGTTATTGTATATATTGTATGTTATTGAATGCTGATATGAGCCCATTTTTGTTTATTTATTCTATTCTTGTCATTGCTTAGTGTCACTCATATTCAGTTCTGGTTGTGTATTTTTCACCCTTTGTGTTCCATTATGTTGTCTATTCTTATCCCTGATGTCGTCGTTTTCCCTGCTGTCTATTCATTCACGAATTTCTTACTATTTTCTGTCTTTTAACTGTCTCTCAATTTATATTTATATTCATGCTTATTTTATGTGTTCTAATTTTTGACATTATAACCGTTACACTGCTGTGACAAAGGAATTTCCCATATGGGGATCAATAAAGTGTCTTATCTTATCTTATCTTATCTTATCTTATCTTATCTTATCTTATCTTATCTTATCTTATCTTGGGCAAATGTCAATCTGAGAACTCAATTTACCAACGAATTAACGCCCACTTTTATTTTGAAAGGCCACACCGGAAGTTAGCTGTGGAGCGTGTAGTGCAACTTGACTAGCGTGTGTACGCAAGTGTGTGTGAGCGAGCAACGCGCGTGCATGCATGCATGCGTGTGTGTGTGTGTGTGTGTGTGTGTGTGTGTGTGTGTGTAATCGGCTTCCTGCTGCCTCGGCTCAGCGTCCGCTCGCCGTCCGTCTCGTCAGTGTTGATCGGCTCGCCATGGCGGAAGGACGCAGAGACCCGCCGCCGCACCCGCTCCTCTCCGCGCCGCCGGCCAGCAAGCGACCCTGCCTGCGCCCCGCGCCCCGGGGTCCCGGCCCGGGGCCCGGCCACGGTGGCAGCGGCGCGTCGGGCTCCCGGCACCGCTCCCCGGAGTCCCTGCTGGACTGCGCCGCGAAGGCGGTCGCGGAGAAGTGGGCCTTCGAGCGGGTGGAGGAGCGCTTCGAGCGGATCCCGGAGCCCGTCCAGCGCCGCATCGTGTACTGGTCCTTCCCCCGTAACGAAAAGGAAATATGCATGTACTCGTCGTTCCAGTGCCGGGTCGCCGGCGAGGACGGTCCGTCGACGGCCGGCGCCGGGAGCGCGGCCGCCGGGTCCGGAGCCGCGACCGCCGCCGCCGCCGCCCCCGGAGGAGGTGGTGGATCTACCGGGGCTATGACGGCGGCCGCCGGAGCCGCCGGGGCGGCTGGAGCCGGAGACGGGCTGCCTTTCCGCCGCGGGATCCGGCTCCTGGAGACCGGCTGCGTGGAGAACGTCCTGCAAGTTGGTGAGTGGAGCGGGAGAGGGCGGACGGGTCAGCGGGGGAAGGGAGCCGCTTCTCCCGGGGAGTGTTGTCGGGGGCCGGCCGGCTCCTCGACCGGGGGAAGTTTCCCCCCCAGCCTCCGCGGAAAGTACACAAAGCGTCCGGGGGTGAGGGGGTGCTCTCCGCGGGTCGAGGTTGGAGGAGCGGAGGTCCAATATGTCCTCCTTTTCTCCTTTTATCCCCTTTTCTTTCGTTTTTCTTTTCTTTTTCTTTTCTTTTTTTCGGGAGGGGGGGTGTAAATGACACCGCCTGCCCGTTAGCTTTAGCCCCTATGCTAGCGCTAGCCCCCTTTTGCTAGCTGCTGTTTAAAAATTAAAGGGCTTCCTTCTTCTCCATCTCCACTTTTGTTTTTATTCATTTTTTAAAAACATAATTCTACTTTCCCCCCCTTCACCTCCGAAACTATCACCACTTTTTCACCCTTTTCTTCTTCTTTTCACCCACCCCTCCTCCTCCTCCTCCTCCGCCTCCTCGTCGACGACCCCCGGCTCTGGCGGAGCCCACAACCCGGGTAGAGGGGCTCGGGAGGCGGGCAGCCGCGGCTGACAGGCGCCGTCGCGTCGGTGTTTACCGCTATTTTTTTGTCTTTTAATTTCCCTCATTGTTTTTTTTCCTATTTATTTACCTCCTCCTCCCCCATACATAAAATCCCCTTATTTTATTTATCATTTTTTAGCTAACCGCCGCACCGCGCTTTGGCTTCCAGCGAGGAACAAAGGCGGTTATTGGGGCTCCTTATGATGATTAATCCGGCGGTAATCCGAACACACACACACACACACACACACACACACACACACACACACACACACACACACGTTAATGCGCTGCCACTTGGTCGGACCGGACAAAGAGCGCAGTCGCCACCAACGTGGAAAATGTGTTACGAGAAGAGGAGGTTGTTTTTCTCCACTGGTAAAGTTAACACGTCACTAGTTCCACATTGGGGTTAATATTTTATCCATTTAAAATTGGTTCGTTGTCCTTTTCCCTCCTTTCGCTGATCGGAAAATCGATCCGACCGGGAGTTGGTCACCGGTTCTGGGTTCTGGAACCGGGGGAAGCCGACCCTCCCCTCCCCGGTCCCAAATTTGCCAAATTTCCCAAATTTTCATCTTCTTCTTCGTCCTCCCCTTCTTGTTTTGCGGCCATATGGTGCAAGAGCCACTGGAGCTTGTCTGGGGTTTCATGTTGCCCTGAAGTATGGCAGAGGAGGGGGGCCGCCGGCCGCCGCTCCTCTGTGGGATCTCCGTATCTCGTTGCGTCCCTTGAACGCCCATTGATCGCTCCGGGTCCCGGTGACATCTGAGAACCTCCGCGCGAAAGCGGCGACGCATTTCCTCCACCCTCCCGCCGCCGTCCACGCCGCAGACCCCACATGCAAGGCCGGGATTAGTGAATCCCAGGATTACTTAATCCCGGGTTTATTAAATCCCGGGATTCATAATCCCGCTATTGTGCCCTGGCGGCCTGGCCGCCGGGGTCTGCGAACCAAAGAGATATTAACGGTAAACGATTGTGAATGACCCTGAGCAGCACGTGCATTTCCATCGGAGGTGGCTGTTACCGTGGTGACAAAGAAATGACCCGAAACGAGCTGGTTGGGTTCCGGACGATCTTGGGACGATGCCTTGCCAAAAAGAGCCAGGTTCGGGACAGCTTCGGGCGACGTTTCCAGTTACCGCGGTGATGCGAGGCTGTAGGGTGAAACGTTTCCGTCAGTGGCAGGTGGTTTGCGTTACCATGGTGACAAAAAATGACCAAAATGGGCGACGTGGGTTTCTTGCGGTGATGCTGAAAAGACACAGGTTTCAGGATCGCTTATGGCAACGGTTCTAGTTACCGCGGTGATGCCAGGCCACCCAAGATCATGGTGGACGCCCCTTCAGAAGAAAATAAGTTGAACTTTTCGCTGATTTAAGCTAGGCTACTTTTGTCTAGGCTCCAGGAATGTTGTCCTTGTTGACGGGCTTTAAACACGATGTCTGAACGAGAAACGACGGCCTACTTTTTCACACTTTGTGTTGTCATGAAACCGTGAACCCGCCCTACCTCTGGCCATTTAGCTTGTTTGTTCAGCACTAATGCTAAAGTAGCGTCTTTGTAAAGACATCAGTTTGGGCCTCAACGTCAGTTTTCTCTCTAACAGCCAAAACAGAGCATATGCCCAAAAGCAAACGCTTCCCGTCCTACCTGCCTCACCTGTGGATCGACCCCACCCCCTCGACCTCCCCAAACCCCCCCAAGGTCGGAGACGCCATGTTGTCTCTTTGTCGGCCAACCAGGGCGGTAGCCCCCTGCAAACATCTTCCGCACCTTGCAGATGTCAGACGTGCTTCTTCTCGGACGTTTGACTCTTGAAACGGCGGCGGCAAGGACGCGTGTGTGTGTGTGTGTATGTGTGTGTGCGGTGGGGGTTATCGGGAACGAGAGGAGGCTGCGTGCCGACACACGCGTATTGAATATGCATGGCTGAAAATATGAGCTCTGACTCGGGGAATTTCAGCTCTGGAACACCAGGAGCGATGAGTGTGTTTATAGTGTGTGTGTTGGAGTAGCTGGAGGGGAGGATTTCTCGCTAATTTCCTACTTTCAAGAAGAGTTCGGTTGAGTTTCATGCAGTCCCTTGTTCATTGTTGTATTTTTTTTTTTTGAGATTTTTGGAGCCCATTCAGCTGTCATGGGGCAGGAGGGCATGTTCACCTCGGACCGATCACAGTGACACTCACGGACAATGCGGGGTCTCCTGTGAAGCTCCAGCCTGTTTTTGGATTATGGGAGGAACCCCGTGGTGAGAACATGGCGTCTCCACGCAGAAGAACCCCCTCCGTCGGAATCCCAACAGGGACGTTTTTGCCGTGAAGCTAAGGCGCTAACCGTCTCAGCACCGTACCGCTTGATGGAACCCCAATATCCCCCTTATAGTTTAGAAAACAGTCGAATTAGCTCCTGATACTGGATCCTCCCGTCTGCGTCCAGATGTTATGACAGCGTGTCGGGTTTTTCCTTTTTAAAAAAAAAAAACAGACGTCACGTTTGTACGGCGCTCTGAGATGTATCGATAAACTGGAAGCGAGGCGCGGGGCCTCCACTGTTCCCTCGCCGCTCCAGATGTGTGTCGTTGGCTGTCTCGGGTTTCCAACAGCTGCTCCCCCGCCGGTGTCCCGCGAGGCGATAAAGGTCGACCGCTTTTGGGCATATCAGGCGCTAAATTCCGGGAGCCGTGACTGCGTGGGGAAGCTGCCGGGAGCTAAAACTCGACGCGATGAGCCGGGCTAACCTCCAGCGCTACCGCGGTCCTTCCACCTTTTGCCCCCTAATTGCAAATGGGGTCTGGTGCTAGCTAAGGGGGAATGAAAACCCCTGACAAAAACAAAAAATGACTTTCAGCCACTTGACAATTTAATCTCGTAATGGGACTCAAAACCAAACAGTTGAGTTTTTATGGCGCCGCCGTCTTGACGTTGTTTTTGCCCGAACCCCGAGTCCATGTCTGAGCAGAACACTGCCCAGAAAGACCAGAGCTGCTTTCAGACAGAAATGTTCAAGGAACTGTCTAGCTTAAATTGTGTTCCAGGAATTAGCCTCCTCTAGGGGAACACTTTTCAGTTTCACTTCTGCACCGGCCGTAAGGGTGACGCAAGCATCTGAGACGTGCACCTTAAGCTCCGCGCTCAAAAACGAACCACTTAAAGAGAAGGGGAAGATGACACAGTAAACATGGAGGAGGAAGCTGCCACAGCGTTCATCTACTGCATGGTCAGGAATAAAAACGGTCAGCGTGGAAGAGTTTCTGTCTTCTTCCTGCAGTGTTTTGCTCTTTTTAGGAGTTATTTTAGCAAACTCTGCTCTTATTTAGGGTCAAAATGTTGATATTTTTTCCCCTGTGAGCCCTGGAAACCTCTCCGGGCACAGCAGGCCAGAAGAGCTTGGACCTTGTCGTTTTTAAAAATGGCACTTCGCAGTCCACAAAAAGTATCTGGTCATGGACTGGGTTTACGGGTTCCACCAAGACCTTTAGGTCTTGAAGCTGAGGCCCCAAGAAGCGCCGTTATACCTGCAAAAGTTCTCAGAACTGCAAAAACTTCCAACAGCTCAGTTCCGGCCCATTGTTTTTGAGAATGTGCAGGTTTCCATCAACCATGCTAGCAAAGTAGCCCACCTTGGAGTTGGTTGATGTCTCTGGAGCTTCATGTCTCAGCGGTCTCCGAGCAACCTAGCCACTCGCAGAAATGTGCTATGCTAGCGTTAGCCCAATGCAAACGGTGTCCATCGCGATGAAGAAGCAGCTTTCAAAGGCTCTGAAGCGGTCCATGGGGGTGCGGGTACGCGATATCTTCCCCATTTTCCACGAGCCGCTCCGAAACATTAATAACGACGTGGTAGCGCGAGGCGGCGGGCGCTACGCCGAAGCATCTCCTGAGCTGGAGAGTTCTGGCGTTGAGTGGCAAACCTGATAACCTTTTCCAAGACATCTGTGCATGTGATTGAGGGAATGAGTGCACTGGTAAGTACTTTAGACCCCCACCTCCCTCCACACACACACACACACACACACTCACATATTAAAGTCCTTTGTCTGTCAGCCCCTTTTAACGGTAATTCCGCCGGATTGGAGGGACGTGAGCTCATCAACAACTCATCGGCCCATGTGTTCATAATAATCTACTCTTCGCTCCGAGTCATAATTAGAATAATCAAAGCTAAGCGTGTTGTGTTTACACCCCCCAACACACACACACACACACACACACACACACGCACACATGTTCCTTCCAACACACCACATGCATGACCAGAAGCCCCCTTGCCAGAGCCTTATAAAGTCCTCAGAGAGCGGGAGGAAGGGGATATGAAGAGGAGGAGGAGGAAGGGGGGTCTTTAGCTTTGAGTCAAGCTTTGGGATTATTGGGTCATGCTTTGTTACCCAGCTGTAGAAAAACCCCTTGTTCACAGAAAGGGGGTATGCATGCGCGTGTGTGTGTGTGAGTGTGTGTGTGCGTGCCCCTCCCCCCTGAATGTTACATAAAGCTGTAATGGCTCCCCGAAGCTTTTTTTTTTTTTTTTTGAAGAGACGGCGACTCCCGACAAAGCGAGGCTGCAAAAGTTGCACGGGATTAAACTGTGGACGACGGTCGGGTCGGTCGGTCGGTCGGAGTCTGGAAACGTGGGGCCGGGCTTGAAGTAGACAATGCTAAACTTTAATTGTATCAATTGTATTAAAAAGTATCAGGTGCAGATGTATCTATGTGGGAGGTATGTATGTAAGTCAGTGATGTGCAGTCAGGGGAGGCAGAAGAGGCCGTGCCTCACCTGACAATCTTAAAAAAAAAAAAAAAAGAATTAAATTGTCATATTTATTAGTGATTTGCACTATAAAGGTATTTTTCATTAACTTCACCAGACGTTTTAGATTGGATTTTCACATTTCCTGTTCAAATACCGAGAAGAGACATGCGGTGAGGCTGCGGCCTGTCGAGCCTCAACATAGATTACGCAACGACGGCTGACTGCTGGCATGCTCTGCACTAAGACTGGATTGCTATCTGTATATCACTGTATAAATGTTGAAACACTTTTGCGATATCATCTACAATTCCAATGTACCGTGGGATTTTTTTTTGGGGTCAACAATTTTATGTGTCTTACTAGTTTCTTGTGCTGAGCGATCATAAAACGTGAGGCTCGGAGGTCTCCTGCCTCATGGTCGGTGTTGCTCGTGATTCTTCTTGCGACTCCTCGGCTTATTTTGTTAATAAGCGACTTTGCTGGGTTCATATGTTTGTAAATCCGATTGTGATGAAGTCACTTCCTCTCCAGCCGTGAACCTTCCGCACGTCTACATGAACGTATATAATGCTGTTTGATTTCAACAGCCGATGTTGACCCTGAACGGTTTTCCACGTTGTTAATCAACCTTAATACAACATCCTCCAACAGTCCAAACGCCGACGCCCAAGCGACGTCAGCTGAGCGCGTCGACCCGCTCCGCCCCCGACGTTGCGTTCGTTCCCTGGCGTTGAACCGTTCTGCACGTCGAGTCGCAGAGGAGATGTTCTCTGAACGTCCGGTTTAGAAGAAGCCACCGGAGGAGCCGAGCAGGAAGTGGCCGCTCCGTTTATTTCTTGTTCTCTATTTATGGCATCGACCGGGGACTATTTTTTAACCGAGGGTTTATTAATGTTTCCATTCATAGACTGCACCCTGTGACGTGTGTGTGTGTGTGTGTGTGTGTGTGTGTGTGTGTGTGCGGTGGGAGGCGGCGGGTTAGCAATGCGTAAAATACCAATGTCAACTCCCCGGAGTGAAGCCTCCGGTTGGCTTGTTTTGTTTGAGGACGACACCCACCCTCGACGCTCCCACCGAGCGGGAAAACGCGCCACGACACGGAATTGTCCTCCCAGAGCGCCGGCGGCTTTAGCAAGCCCCGCCCCTCTTGAGCGGCGGGCCTGGCGAGCTCCGCCCCCTTTCCGCCGGGATGTGAAATACATCAAGACGAGTCAAAGTATCCGAGTTAAAGTTTCTGTTTTCCAGATGAGTATTTCTGCAGATCGAAGGGAGCGCTGGGACCCGCCCACTCAGACGCTCCTCCGGCTGTACGCTGTCGTTTCATTGGTCGATATCTGGCCCGATGATTGGACAACGCAACGTTATGCAATCCAAAATTCTAAGTGTATTAACCGCGACATAATGTACTACTGGATACTTTGACGGTAGTAAAGTGCCGAAACGTGAATTAAACGGTAATTTAAAGTCCTTTATTATTTTGGGGGCGGGGCTTAACCGGGCCACCTGCCAATCACAAATGAGAGACATCCAAACAGGAAGTGCCCTTTGAAACCGGGATGCGCGCAAAAGAATTTAAAGAAGTTCTTCGGAATTCTAAAAATAGCCCTGGAATAATCATATTTAATATATTTCCAAGTAAAACCCTCTTGCAACAGCGCTCATTGGCCGGATTCCACCTGAATGCATCATCTCTCCAGAACCGGCTCGTCACGGACGTTTCGGGAAGTTACTTCACGTCACCTCGCGGCGGCGGCGGCGGCGGCGGCGGCGGACGGGACGCTCCTTCCGGGGCGTCCCGGTGCGTTTAGCTTTAGCGGCGTCGTTATAACGGTCATTGATACCACTTGGTTTTTTACTGCTTCTGGCTGCTCCGACGACAGGTGTTAAAGTCTGTATTTGCTAAGCGCTGTTTCATTTATGATTGCTGTGTTTTTTACACAGGCGTGGGTGGTTTGTCTTGCCAATATTTCTTTCAGATGTAATTTCCTGGCAGGACGGCCACCGGGCTCTGGTTGTGTGGGGGGGGCCGGGGCCTCCGAGGGCCTCCGGTGTAAATCTTACTCAAGAGCGTTGCGATAAGACGCTGGAGAAGGCGGTGAGCTCATCCTCGCTTGCCTCATCTGCCATTTATTTTCTTTTTTTTTTTCCCTTTTCCTCGCTCGGCTCCCGGGAGCTGCTCCGCCAAGACGTATCGCTGCCTTCATCATCGCTTGGCATCTACTTTTATTTTATTTTTTTTCTTGGATTTGCAATTTTTCAATCTTATAAATGTTTTGCATGAGGGTGAGCCGTCCCGGCCAGAAGGTCCCTGGTTGGATTCCAGGCTCCTCATGTTCCTGCGTGGGGTTCTTCCGGGATTTCTCCCACAGTCCAAAAAACATGCCGGACACGTGAATGTGACGTGCACGGGGTTGAATGATTTTATGAATGATTTTTTTGTTTTTGCATTTTTCCTAAGAATTTTGGTTTTGGAAAGGTGGGCTTCTGGCAGAGCAGAGGAGGTGACGCTGCATCTCCCGGTTGCCTTGGTTACCGAGAGTAACTTACTCAACCCCCCCACCCCCCAGGTGGTGACGGACAAGTGGCGTGAATGGGAGCAGGGGGCGGGGCTTAATGCACCCCCACCCCACCCAAAAAAAAGCCTTTTTTATTTGTGCATACTTTCACCACCTCCACTTTACAGTTCCTCGGAAAAGTTCCTCGGGGGAGAAAACGCCTGCTGAGTGGCGTGAAAGTAGTTCCTTGTCAGGAATTCTAATGCGACCCGACAGCTACGTCATTGTTCTTTGACCTTCAACCCACTCCCCTGCAAACACACACACACACACACTCGCATACACACACACACAGAAATTTAAATTCTGCTGCTCAGCCTTGCTTTTCAATTATCCATTCACAACGTGTTTATTTGAAGCAGAACCCGTGAATTGATCCACTTAGCGCACTCACACACACACACACACACACTGAAGTCATCTGTCGCCGTTGCCCCGCCTCCCCTCCGACGCTCGACATGCTGACAATATTTAATCAGCGTGATTAATTCCAGCGCCGTCACACTCAAAAAGAGAAAATCGGTAAAACTAATTGTTCCCTCACTCTTATTAGCGACAAGAGCGGCTAGCGAAAGACGAGGCTATTAGCCAGGCGCCGCGTCCCCGTGATTGTCGCTGCACCTGTGTGTGTGTGTGTGTGTGTGTTTGACGGCGGTCAGCGGAGGACTTCCTCCCTTCTTGGATGGTCAGACAAGGAATCCACCATTTTTTAAATTAATTTGTTCATTATCAACACCGCTTCTCCTGAACATGAGAGACCAGGAAGTCACGGGTTAAACGCTAGCGGCCTTCAGCCGAAAGGAGCCAAAGTCCACCATGAAAAACCCGGTGTATCGCTAGAAACAAGAGCTAATCTCCCACTAAGTCTGTTCTCATGAACATTCCAATAATCGCCGTCTCGGTCTCATCTCGTCCATTTGGCCGGAGTTTTTTTATTCTTTTTTTGTGTCAAAGCAGCAGAAACTCTTCAGAAAACAAACCCATCTTTGTTGAGAATGCGCGCGCCGCCAGTGTCGCGGGCGACCGACACTGGACGCTATCAACGGTATCGCTAAATCCAAGAGTAATAACGCCGTTATTTCCGTGTCTTTGTGTGTTCAGGCCACTCCCATTTCCGCTCCCTTTTCGATACTGTTTGCTCGCCAACCACCTTCCTTCAACAGTTGCGCGAATGAACGTTGTGTGCATCCGTGTGTCCGCCCGTACTGAGATAAAGCCCAGAGTAAACACACTTTTATTGCCCCCAAGTGTGTGTGAGTGTGTTTCCTGGTACCTTTAGTGCCTTTCACCTCAACCAGGCGGGCGGCGGCACCTCCATCAGCTCGGGATCAATGGCGTCCTTGTCCTTTTTAGCCTTTAGCGGCCCTCCGCTGTCGGTTATTCCACCGTCCTGCACCCGTGTTTTATTAGCGCTTGCCTACACATGTGTTGGGTTGGACACACCGACCCCCAACCAACCCACCCATCCAAACTCCACCCCCTTCATTCGTCCTTTTTTTTTTTTTTTTATCTTTCCAGAAAGCGACAGAGTGGTCGGACTTGAAAGGGAAAGGAAGGGTTGAGGGCCATTACCGTGTTGTTTGGCTGTAATTGCCTGGCAAATGACGCGGGGAAAGGAGTGGAGCGGCCAGACGTGGGGGTGGCGGCGGGGCTGGAGGGTGGAGGTATTTGAAATGCAAAGTGATACCCTAATGGTCCGTCCTGCGGTCGACATCGCTCGTGCCGTTTGACGGCCGGGGCTGCTTTTGTCTGCTTCCGTCGAACCAGGTCTCAGATCTTTGTCCCGGGCCGGAGCTGTCTGAGCTGTCACCATGGTTACCAAATTTTGAAGAGACTGCGACTCGCGATCCCATCAACCGGAGCCTACGAAAACATAAACAAACGGCTAGCTAACGCTGTTGTTAGCACAGCTATCCCCACCTTCGCTTCTCACCCATTGTTGTTTTGATACCCTAACTAGTTCCTGACCTCTTCGTCTTCCCATTTCTCACCTTTTGCACAATCGCCGCCTGACGATGGCGGTCGAGGTCGTGTCGTGATCCCCCGCGCGCACCTTCCATGGCGGCTAGCCTGGCCCGCTCCAGGCTAAACATCTTGGGTCTAAAAAATTAGCAAGAGAAATCAGCTAGATATTCCCCTTGGAAATCAGGAGTTTCCAAGGGCGTGGCTCTTAATCTGGTAGGTCCTGACGCTGTGGATTAAAAAAATTTAAAAAAAAAGAAACCCGTCCTTCCTTTGACGGACGTTCGTGCCGTTTCCTTCCTCCTGTGTCTGCTTTTGATTACTTGATGGTTGGATAGAACCCAGTCGAGCGGAACCCTTATACCAGGCCTCCCCGTCTCTCATCAGCTAAAGGCATCTTATAGAAAACCCCTTAAACCCTGAGGGTGGGTCCCACCTCTCTGGGACTTTGCGGTCTCCATCATGATGCAGGGACGGATCGCAGCTCGGCGACCACGTCGGGCAGATGTGGGGAGGCCAGACAAAGAACGCGGTGCCATGAACCCGGTTGGACCTTAAGAAGTTTCATGTGAAAAACCCTGCCTGCGGTGAAAGTACCAGAACCTGGGAAGTAAAAACAAATTATTCAACATCTTGTCAACCCGGGCGGAGAGGACAAAAGCCAGGAGCTAACCGAACATACCGTTCTATGGTGTCGCTGCAACATACAGCTAATGTGGTTAGCTTAGCACCACAGCTAGAGGGGTGGCAGCTAGCTGGCATGGCTGAGTCCTAAGAGGTCGAGATTGAACACTTCGATGCGTAAGGTAGCGACCTTTCACAGATCGATGGGTGCCTGGGTATAATCAATAGCTGTAAAAGGATCTGATTGGTTTTCCCCTGACGTCCGGGGCCGATGGCCACGGATGAAATCAATCATTTCTCAACCCTCAGCTGCGTTTATTGGAATCGAGACTCAGATATCAGTTATTGATACCAAAGGCCGGAAAGGTCTGGTCCAAGCAAGCGAGTAGTTTTGAGTCTGGAGGCGCCAGGATGTAGCCGCTGGTTTCACAGCTATTTCATATTTAGCCCTTAACGTTCCTCCTCCTCCTCCTTCTTCTTCACGATGACCTCCGGATTCTCTGAGGCAGTCGGGGCCGAGCCGACCCTTTTTTTTTTTTTTTTTTTTTTTTTTTTAAACACAGCGCCGCGTCAACAGCTGAGGCCACATCTTGTTTCCATCTGGAGCGAATACCAGCGGGGCCGGTGTTTGGATGGGAGGGTTCGGGAGCGAGGGGGGGGGGGGGGGGCGTAGCCGCCGGCGCCGGCGCCGCAGCTTTGGTCGCGCTCGGACACAACGCCGTACGCACACGCGGACGAACAAACCGGGCGTCTGGCGTCGCTCGTTCCACCTCTGCAGTCTTTCAAACCCCCTTCTCCACCCCCTCGCCCAGCTTTGAATCGGCGGATAGCCATCGCTCCGCGATTCCGCCGGCCTTTTCTTCTCTTTTCCTTCTTCCCGACAACACACGGACAGTTGTGCGTGGCGGTGTTGGCGAGCGCCGGTCGCCGCTCGCGACAAGGCTGCGATTCTTGCCGACGAGGGGCCCCACAGGGGGCCGTTGTGCGAGGGGGCGGCCATTAAAGCCGCGTTACCAACTATTTCCATACATTTCTGGCTTCTTTGATCCGAGGAAATGGGAGCCGACGTCCTTTTTTTCGCTCGGCGGCGGCGGCGCTCTAGCGGACATGGCCTACAGATGTGCTTTCTCCTGTTTCTTACAGCACCGTCCCCCTCAGATGAGGA